>NC_056742.1:297959549-298077049 GCF_019279795.1 Protopterus annectens
GAAACACACATGCACAGAGTCTCCCCAATCTCAAACATATACACAAAGGTCCACATTCTTTCTGTCTCTCTCTCTCTCTCTCTCTCTCTCAAACACACATGCACAGAGTCTCCCCAATCTCAATCATATACACAAATGTCCGCCTTCTCTCTCTCTCTCTCTGTGAAACACACATGCACAGAGTCTCCCCAATCTCAATAATATACACAAAGGTCCACATTCTCTCGCTCTCTTTCTCTCTCTCCCTCTCTCTCTCTCTCTCTCTCTGTGAAACACGCATGCACCGAGTCTCCCCAATCTCAAACATATACACAAAGGTCCACATTCTCTCTGTCTCTCTCTCTCTCTGTCAAACACACATGCACAGAGTCTCCCCAATCTCAAACATATACAGAAAGGTCCACATTCTCTCTCTCTCTCTCTCTCTGTGAAACACACAGGCACAGAGTCTCCCCAATCTCAAACATGTACACAAAGGTCCACATTCTCTCTGTCCGCCTCTCGCTCTTTCTCTGTCAAACACACATGCACAGAGTCTCCCCAATCAAAAACATATGCACAAAGGTCCACATTCTCTCTGTCTCTCTCTCTCTCTGTGAAACACACATGCACAGAGTCTCCCCAATCTCAAACATATACACAAAGGTCCACATTCTCTCTGTCTCTCTCTATCTCTCTGTGAAACACACATGCACAGAGTCTCCCCAATCTCAAACATATACACAAAGGTCCACATTCTCTCTGTCTCTCTCTGTGAAACACACATGCACAGAGTCTCCCCAATCTCAAACATATACACAAAGGTCCACATTCTCTCTGTCTCTCTCTCACTCTCTGTGAAACACACATGCACAGAGTCTCCCCAATCTCAAACATATACATAAGGGTCCACATTCTCTCTGTCTCTCTCTCTCTCTCTGTGAAACACACATGCACAGAGTCTCCCCAATCTCAAACATATACACAATGGTCCACATTCTCTCTGTCCATCTCTCTCTATTTCTCTGTCAAACACACATGCACAGAGTCTCCCCAATCTCAAACATATACACAAAGGTCCACATTCTCTCTGTCTCTCTCTCTCTCTCTCTCTCTCTCTCTCTCTGTGAAACACACATGCACAGAGTCTCCCCAATCTCAAACATATACACAAAGGTCCACATTCTCTCTCTCTCTCTCTCTCTGTGAAACACACATGCACAGAGTCTCCCCAATCTCAAACATATACATAAAGGTCCACATTCTCTCTGTCTCTCTCTCTCTGTGAAACACACATGCACAGAGTCTTCCCAATCTCAAACATATACACAAAGGTCCACATTCTCTCTGTCTCTCTCTCTCTCTCTCTCTGTGAAACACACATGCACAGAGTCTCCCCAATCTCAAACATATACACAAAGGTCCACATTATCTGTCTCTCTCTCTCTCTGTGAAACACACATGCACAGAGTCTCCCCAATCTCAAACATATACACAGAGGTCCACATTCTCTCTGTCTCTCTCTTTCTTTCTGTCAAACACATACACATAGAACTCATATATACTTGCAATGAGCAGTTCTCTGAAGTTCAGCTTTTTCTTGCAGCAACACAAATGCTAATTTAGGTTGTTTCACAGTGGACAAAATACATTACTTTACAAAACAGCAGAGGTGCTTTCAACTGCTGTAAAACTAAAAATGTATACAATTACACCAGGAAAAAGTGTAGTCCACAGCAGAGACAACCAACCACGAAGTATCCTCAGTGCAGAGTCTTCAGTAACAAAAAGCTGGCAAACAAAAATAAAAACAAGCGCTTTACCTGGCTAGTACCAGGCTTTATCAAGATATAAGCATGAGGAAACTTAGCCCATTTATACTGTTCAGTAGTCATCTGACTTACATCTAATTGATTAATTAGGGCAAATTAAAATAAATTGAGTTAATATAGATGCAATTAAATAGAATGCTCTTTAAAGGTATCACTTACACTTACAATTACAAAGTACAATTACACCAGGAGGCTCCCTTTATTATAAATATTATGGACCTGATTGGGGAATCTAGAATTACATATCTCCACTGATCCCCGTCAAATGTGCTTATATGTTGTATCTTTCGCCTTTTCCCGGTTAGGGGTCGCCACAGCGGAACTCTGGTCCGCTAATGATTGGCAATAGAGTTTTACATGCCAAGTTGCCAGCCCTGATGCACAACCTTCAACGAAGGGACGCCCATTCACGCATGTCTCTACACAGAAGATGCTCTAGCTGAGAATCGAACAGGACAAGTATTACTGTGAGGCGACTATGCTACCACAGCACCACCACCGCAGTATCAAAATGCGATTGGATGGTGTAGTCACAAGAGCTGTATTTGCAATTGCTAACTGAATGCATGAGGAACAGCAGCTGTCAGAATGTCAGGATGTGGTCTCTTTCAAAAAATCAATACTTTATTTTATTTATAAAATTTGTTTAAAATAATAACAGATGCTGCAATCAGAGTACACATTTTTAATATGCTTAGGCAAAGCTCCGATTATAAGCACCCCCCCCCCAAAAAAAAAACAGCAAACTGGTAGGGGGGCATTAGAATAGCCGCAAAGTAACTGTTTTTCTGAAAAATGTAAAATATAAAGTTATATATTTTAAACTGGTACAGTCACATATCAGATACTAAGGCATGGATATGCCTTAGTTTGAGGTATGTATCTGTACCATTTACTCAGATTCAATAGTTTAAAGATAGTGGTGAGCATAGTCAATTCATGAATGTTGAGATTTCTCCTGTTAAGACTAGTATGCTCATGTAGGCTACACAACAACTTAGTTTTCATCCCAGGTATTCTTGTGTAAGAAGCAATAAATGTCACCTCTGGGACTTGTGCACTCCTTTAAGATGCTCAGATAGATACCATGATGCACCTGTGGCCTCCACTCAACAGTCAGTGCCAGGAACATTCCAAGTATGTGTTTCTTCTCCCTTCAAGTAGAAGTGAGCAGTCCATCCTTCAACGTTCCTAAAATCCTCTATGCCATTTCCAGCAAGTGCCAGAGCTAATCAAAGTCAGGTCACAAGTTACCTGGGACACAGTTAGGGCTTTACCTCTCTGTGTCAGTGGACTGGCTGCCTGTTTCACAGGTACTGAATAGCGAAGGACCCAAGGACCAGTCAAAGAAAATCATAGTGTTGACTCAGACACCAGATAGCTAATGCCAGGGCAATAAATGCCAGAAGGCTATTACTGAGAGGACTGAGGATTGGATCCTGAACCATCCTTACAGTAGCTGCTGCTGTCAGCACAGCCACTGAATGATAATACTGCATCAGGAAGGACACTGTTGGAAGGTGCAATGCCCGCAACTATGCTGTAGGTATTGCTGTCAGCAACTACAGGATCAGTGCTGGATATGGGCATCGATGACATTAACTTTGGAGAAAAAGAAACTCCATGAAGAAAAGACAAAACTCCATCAGTGCCAGGGAGGCAGCTTTTGATCTCCTTTCTTGCATTTTAGTAATTAACTCAATCAGCTTATCTTATTTTAGTCTATGCATAACTAGAGAGTGAAATGGCCAATGTATGTTTATCCTGGAGTCCACAACAGTAGGAATTCAGACACTTCTGGAATAGTAGATTACACAGCTATTATGTAGGTATGTGAACAGCTTCCATTATGCCTCAGGAAATACTACTGAAAACAATCTTTAGACAAGAATGCCCTTATGAGGTCCTAGCCACAGATTCTACAGCAGTTACAGAAAGCAAAACAGAACACATACAAATTATTTCATAAAGTATTGATTTAAACTTTTGTTGAGGAAGGATAGAGGCTACAGAGTCATATTCTGTAGAGGAGCTTGAATAGCAGGCAGTGCTTCAAACGACAAATATGGCTGCAGGTTTTTACATTATTCAAGTGTTCTGTCTGCGCTTTTCCACTTCTTTTTCCAATTTTTGCATTTAATCTTGTGTTTAATTTCAGTTTCAGTTGGTTTTCTAGTTAGGGTGTAAAGTTGCTGAGGACAATAACTGATGTCACTTAAGGTTAATCATTTGTGAACTGAGGGGAGGGAGCTAGCAACTAAACCTTCTATTTAAGGGGTAAAATAAAACACTTCAGAGCTTTATTGGAAAGGCTCACCCAGACTCTGCTACACTTTGCTGTGAGGGAAAGGCTGGTTTGCTTTTTATTTGTTGTATTTTGTATTAGTTTATTGCCTTTTTATATTCTGAGTGCTGTGATTTGTTTTCTTTAGCTTGTGTTTTGCTTGTGTTCTGCTTTTAACTGCATATTAAAACTACAAGACACCACAGCTCTGTCTCTTGTGAGTCAATCAGAAATTTTTCCCCACTCCCCCACCCTGTCACTGTCATGTTCTTAAATACCACTCTCTTTCTAGTTGCCTGCCTCTTATGTTAATTTGACCATATATCTCATTTCCTCTCTGCTTTCACTGGCTTGTGTGATTAAGCACAAAATTATCATTTTGTGAAATCACTCCCCTTCAACTATTTAAATTTAATGGCCATTCTACTGTATTCCATAGTACGGGAATATAAAAGTGATTACCCCCTTTCAATCTGTCTTGTTGTTTTAAAAATAGTGACTCTCCACTAAAACTTAACTTTTTAGACAGGTAAAACTTAAGTTACCTACTTTCACATCTAACTTCTCTAGTGCACACTGCAGAGTTTAGGTTAAAACATTTTTTTCATCTTACCGTTATGCATCCCTGTGACTAGCACTTGCTCTAATACCTGCTGGAAAGCACTAGGAAGCCTTAAACTGACACAAGCACTTAGCTCTCCTCATTAATAAAGAGAAATTAATCATAGGCACTAAACAGCCTATAATTGCAAAGTACCTTGCTAAGGTAAGGGAAAACAGCTCCTGTACTTTAAGCACCAAACCAGGCATGTACAAGGGTCAGCTTCCGTTGATTTCTCCTGTCCACCTGGTGAATCTGGGCAAACTGGGGCAATGCAGCAATTGCCTCATGTACACAGACAACCCTCTCCTCCTACCACCCAACACTACAACCTGTGAGAGATGCACTTATATAGCCACACTGGAAGCAAAGCTCTCTCCACCCAAGATTGTGCTAGACAGTCAAGAGGAGAAGGTTAACATCTGCACTACACATCAAGCAACACATAGCACTTTTAAACTCACACCACCAACAGATACACATAGCAACACTAAATCCACATATGCGGAGGCCCTTAACTGTAACCTGCCCAAGCAACAAGGACCTCCGAAGCTGAAACACAAACAAACACCAATCACAACCAAAGTGTCACATAACTTACAACACCAGTGTGCCACCCAGCAACAGCCCCTAAGGCAAGACAACGTACCTAACACTTTAGTCATAGGTGACTCTATAGTCAGGCACACTGATGTCCCACTCACCAGGCTGAACAAGGAGAAAATTACAATGAGCTGCCTGTCGGGTGCCAGGATCTGCCACATAACTCATGCACTCAAAGTCACTCCACAACAAGTACAAATATGACTCTGTCATTGTCCATGTTGGAGTGAATGACTTGAGATGTACCTCCCTGGACTACATGAAGAGACATGGAAGAACTCTTGGATCATGTGGCCCAAGTTGGTATGACCCTAGCCTTGGGTAGCATCCTGCCTTCATCCAGAATGAAACCACAATATAAGGACAAAATGATTGACTTCAACAATTGGCTAAGCTTCTGGTGTCATTCAAAGGGGATCCAGTATCTGTCTGCCTGGGACGACATGATCGACAGACCACGGTGCTTTGCCATAGATGGTCTGCACTTGTAGACCCTGGGATTCAGGTTACTGGCTAAGGCTCTTGCTACCCCTATAGTGCCTTTTTTAGGCAAAGTTCAAATAACAAAACCATCACCATAACAGGTACAAGCATGCAAAATCTGAAGGCAATGCTACTCAATGCTAGAAGTCTAAACCTCAAAATGCACTCTCTCGAGGCACTCCTAAATATGAAGAACATCGATATCTGTGCAGTAACTGAGACCTGGTTCAAGGCTCCAGAAAGCACCCCTGCAATACCAGGCTACAACTCTTACCACACTTTCCGGCCACAAAACCAGGATCGAAACACTAAAGGTGGAGGAGTGTCCATATTCACCAAGGATATTCACACCACCAGGTTAGTTGCCCAACACAATGCATCTGAAATTCTCCAGGTGCAACTAACATTAGGTAAGACTGCAATCCAAATTGTAGCTTGCTACACATACTCCACCATGCCCCAAGATTCTCACTACACCTTTCTAAACATACTGGAAAATATTAATATACCACCAAACACCCTAATACTGGGTGATTTCAACTACCTTGCCATTAACTGGGAAAACTACTCATGTACCAACATCTTTGCCCAACGGTTCTTGGAATTCATAAATTTCAATGCCATGGATCATCTAATCCATAGTCCCACCAGGGGCTCCAACATCATAGACCTCATCATTACCAACATGGGAAATCGATGCTCCACAGCTATGTTCACACCCTCATTGGTCAGGTCAGACCATAAGCTAATCACCCTTAACATCCACATCCCACCCCCACCCCAGTAAAGAAACCTCCATGAAAAACTTCTCCAAAGCCAACTTCATGCTACTCAAGTCAGAAGTTACAAACTTCATGACATCCATGCAGATGGGAACTGAAAGTTTGACTGCTGAGTCCTACACTGTACGAGCACATCCACTCATGCATGAATCGTGCCATCCCAAATAGAACCAAGATGCTCTCCTCCAAAAAAAGGAAGCCAATCTTGTGGTCCCCTGCCATAAACAAACTATACAATAAAAGGAAGAAACTGTTGCAGAAAAGAGGAAAATCCCAGGATGCAAAAAACTCCCTTACCAGCCTCAGTAAGAAGCTGTGATCCCTCATAAAATCCTGCAAAGCTAGTTACGAAAATAAAATTGCCAAAGATTCCAAAGACAGCCACAAGGCATTCTACAACTATGTCAAGAATCTAAATGGCAAGGCTCAGATCTGCTCTGAGCTACAACAGAATGGCATTAAATATACTGATCCCAAGGATATTGCCAATAGCTTGGCAGATCGATTCAGTGCCAACTTCACCCCCCTCTCACCCCCTAAATGGCCCATCAAAATACCAGAAGATTGCCAAATTCTGGTAATAACGGCCCCACAGGTAATAAACGTACTCTCCAATGTTAAGAATACACCATCCATGGGACCAGATGACATCCCAGGCTGTGTACTACATGAACTACAAAATGAACTGGCACCTCACCTAAGTGTCATGTTTAATTATGGCCTCACCTCAGGCTTCATGTCCATTGAGTGGTGCACAGCTACAGTTATCCCACTCCACAAGGGTGGATCCGCCTTGGATCCCAGGAACTACTGCCCCATCAGTCTGACGAGCCTGATCTACAAGGCCATGGAATGTATTATCATGGAACTTATAAACAAAGACATTGGCAACCTTAAAACACTGGACCCCACCCAGTTTGGGTTCGTGAAGTGCCAATCTTGTCTCCTGAATCTGACTGACTTCTTCAAATCAGTCTCCAGAGCCATGGATGAGGGTAAGGCAGACCACACAGCCTATCTGGACCTCGCCATGGCCTTTGACACCATTCCCCACTCTGGAATCACAGATAAACTTACTAAGCTGGGCATTAATCCCTACGCCACTCGATGGGTTGCCAACTGGCTTACTGACAGAGGCCACACTGTAAAAGTAGCTGACTCCAAATCCAGCTCCAGACAAGTGACAAGTGGAGTACCTCAGGGTTCAGTCCTGGGACCTCTCTTGTTTGGCATCTACTTCTCTGAAGTACAGGCCAACATTAATGGACTCTGGCTAACAAAGTTTGCAGATGACTGCAAACTGGGAGCCATTACTGAATCCCCAAATGATGTGGATACTCTACAAAAGGGCCTTACAGAAACAGACGCTTGGTGCCAGAGCCATGGACTCAAGCTCAATGCAAGAAATGTGTAGTTATCCCTTTTGGGAAAAAAACATGTACCTGTGAATTACCACATAGGTGGCAGTACACTAAACACTGAAAGTGTGGTAAGAGCCTTAGGGACACAGGTGGTCTCACCTTCAATAACCACATCGCCACAACAGTCAGGAAATCCTTATATGTGGCACACTTCATCACTAAGTGCTTTTCATCAAGAAAAAAGGAGGGCATTGTCCCACTGTACTCATCCCTCATTAGACCCATTATAGAATACAATGCCCCATTTGGTATGTACTTCTCAAGACATCTGCAACAACTGGAAAGGCTGCAGAAATACCTCACTAAAAGAATCACAGGCCTAAAGCAGATGCTGTATGCTGATCACCTTAAAAAACTCCAGCTATACTCTGTCGCATATCATCTACTCCAAGGCGATCTCTGCTTAGCATACAAGGCCATGTCAAACCCAGAGCTGTTGGACATGCTCCACTTAAAGAAATCCCAATCCCTCATAGCCACACGCTCCAGGGATCTAAACCTTGTCATCACAATAAACAAAATATGCTGGAGGGATAGGTTCCTGACCCAGAGACTCCCCAGACTCTGGAACAGACTTCCCATACATGTCAAGCAGAGCGCCTGTTTGGCCCTCTTCAAAATGAACCTTGATGATTGGATGGGAGAAAGGAAATTCACACCGGGGATCACGTCAGTCGCCCTGCTAGACAGGGTTCCAGGAAAGTAAATAGTGTAGGAGAAATAGCCAGGGAATTGTTATGGCTAGGCTTGTATAGGCCCTAGGGCCGATAGCCTAGTACCAGCCTATGAACCTAAACCTATGAACCTATGTTCTGGAGCAGAAAATAATTTGCTGCCATTTCTGAGCAGGGGGAACATTTTTGTCCAGATTTCTAGCTGCTCTTTTATTGGCTGTTTTGTTTTATTTCCTGGGCAAATGCATTAACTGTACATTAGTAGCTGTCTCAAATACTTCCAAGCAAATGGGAATGTTTAAAAGCAAACCAGCATTATGGTCCATAAGCATCAATAAATGGAATAATAAAAGGAAAAAACTCCTTCACCTATGTAGCAAAACAAAAGACTCCCCCCCCCCCCGCCAATTAAGGAGAGCATCAGACAGTTAGATAGGAAACTCAAAAACACATTAGAAAAAAGGCATCCCGTGAACTCAGAACAGTTACACAAGGAAAAGAGAAATATAAATCATTTAGTTATAACAGGAAAATGTTAAATAACATGCAACATTTTTCAGAGCTTAATCACAATGATACTATGTACCCTGATCCTGGGGATATTGTCATCCTTCAATAGCATTCTTTATCCTGGTTATTTCACTCTACTTACACGTTATTTCTGATCATTAGTAAATCTAGCCACTCTGCAGGCAGCAACTTGTCCTATGGGCCAAATGAAAAATTATTTCCTTCTCCCTCTAAAGGAAATATCCATATCCAAAGCCTTTAAGTTTCAACTCAAACACCATATGATGCACTCGTAGCTATGCTCATAAGCAGAATCTGTCTAACCTTTTACACCTGTTCCTCTCTTAACTTTTCAATTTTCAGTAATACTGCCACCAGCCATTATTATTCTTTTTCTTTGCCTCTTAATATTTTTATCTATCTATCTATCTATCTATCTATCTATCTATCTATCTATCTATATATCTATCTATCTATCTTTTGTTGACTGAGTTAGTCCCACTGGGCTAGTGGCCTTTTTTCATGAGAGACCAGAGGAGAGGTGGTATTTGTATTACTAAGGGCAATTTGGTCAGGGCATTGGAGAATTTCACCTACTCTTGGTAGTCGGGAAAAGGATGTGTGTGTTACACATCCTGACTTCCTGTTTCCTGTCCAGGCATGGAGACAGCCAGGAGAACAGGAAGAAAATATGGCTGATTCAGCTTTGGCTGAAAATGAAGTGAAGGTTGATGAAAATGTAGCTGAAATGGAATAATCACTACCAGGAGTTTTTTTTTTCTGATGCTGTGGGTGCAGAAAAAAAACAGTGATATTGGAAGAAAAGGAGATTTTAGCTGTAACAGAGATGATTCAGAGGAAAACTTTCAGAGGAGATTGGTTGAAGGAAAGACAGTTACCTCTGAGAAATGCATAATTATAACCCTCCAATCAGGAGGGTTGTGGGATAATTATTTGGAAGAAATAGTAAACCAAAGTGAACCAGTAAGTGGAGCAGCAATTTCATGGAGTGACATCATGGAGAAAATAGAAGAAGAAAAAGGAGAAGAAGAGACTGTGCCAGAAAAAGTTCAAGAGATAAAAACTTATGCACAATCTGTGGGAGAAGAAGCAAAGAAGAAATAAAAGAAACAAAAAAGTATACAGTGCATGTGAGCTGTAGAAAAGAAGAAAGTTTGGACAGGTATAAGGTTTAGGACTTTGTCATAGCACCTCTGGGTGTCAAAGTAAAAGAGGTAAAAACATTCCTTTTAATAAATAAAGAGACTGGGCAGGGCATGGAAAATGTTTTAGGTGCATATAAACAAAAGAAAAAAAATATCCATGGTATGAATGTGTTATGCAAGCTTTTTACAGATAAACAAAAAAAATTAAATAATCCAGTTTAGAACTGAAGTTGAACCAAAAGAACTGAAAGAACATTTGTTAACATTATGTAAAGTAGTATTGCTTATACTGGATAAAGAGATATTAGAATGTGTTATACATGAAAATGTACAAAAATATGTAACTGATAAAAAGGTTATACATGAAGTTAAAGAAAGGAAAAGAAACAGAGGAGACAAGTGAGGAAGAAGTGGATTGGTGCACAGTAATAAATAGAAATAATCCCACAGGGAAAAGAGTTAAAGAAAGGAAAAGAAAATTCAAAAACATAATGCATAGAGAAAATAAGAAAGGAAAGGGATAAACATGTTATTATACTAACTGTTCTTAAAAGCTGAAAATATTAGCTTTAAATGTGAACAGTATAAAACTCTTGAAAGGAGAATAAGTATATTACAATGGTGTGCTGCAGTAGATGCACATATTATTGTTTTAGAAGATATCAGATTATTAACAGAGGAAGAAAGAACACAAACTGAACAACTTTGGAATGGTGTGGTAGTTTGGAACATGGGGAAAGAAACATGCTTGGGCATATGTATATTATTTCAAAAAAACATTAAAATATTAGATGCAACCATAGTGGAACTAGGCCAAACTATGGTAATACATGTGAGATGGAAAAAATATGTGTATAGAATTATAGCTTTACATTCATATGTAACAAAAAAAGAGAGAGAAATGATGTTTAAAAATATTCTTGAATATGTTTGTGTAAATATGGACATTATAGTGGTGGCTGATTTTAATTGTAATTTAAGGAAAAATAAGAGCAATTGTGATGTTAAAATGGCTAAGGAAATTATGAGAAGTAGAAAGTTAAGTGCATGTGAGAATAACCACTGGACATATAAAAGGAATAAAATTAGGACAGACATTGGTTATTTTTTAATATTTGATAGTTTAAAAGTTATAAAAAAGGAATTAAATATGCTGGATTTTCAGATCATGTGGTGATATGGGTTAAAGTACAGGAAAATAATATATAAGAATAAAAAAAGGAATAAAGAAAATTAGTGAAAATAAATTTAATTTAGAAGAGAAAGAAGAACTTATGGAATTATGGAAAAATCATACAACCACGAGGGAGTTTTATGAAGAGTAGACTGTTTGGTGGCTTAATTTTAAAGAAAAATATAAAAAAGTATTTTTAGAATGTATAAGGAAGAAAAGAAGAAAAGAAAAAGAGAGTTATAAGATATTAAGTCAAGAAACATTTACTAACCTATTAGAGAAGACAAAATTGTTTTATGAAAAAGAAAGTGAAATATATAAAATTAATCAAATTAAAATTAACAATTTTTTATATAAGCAAAAATATTGTTTACAAGGAAAGAAAGAAGTGGCACCATATTTGAGTAAAATAATAAAAGAAAGAAAAATAAGAGAATTAAAAAAATAAGGAAGGTAACCAAATAAGACAGCAAGTAGGAATATACAAAATAATTAAAGAATATGTATTGGAATTACTTGTTAAGAGAGAAGAAAACAGAGAACAAATTTATAAAGGTGAAAAATTAAATAAGGAAAATAATGAGTATTTAGAACAAAAAATAACCATGAAAGAATTGAATGAAATTCTAAAATATATTAGTATGAATGCTGCAACAGGATTGGACAGAACAGAATATGGTATGTATAAAATAAAAGAGTGGCAACAATGTTTATAGAAGTTATGAATGAATGGTTAGAAACTGGAATTAAAGAGAGAGACAGATATAGGAGTTATAAAATTTATATTTAAAAAAGGAAACAAAAAGGAGATACAAAATTGGAGACCTATAACATTGAATAATGCAGATTATAAATTTTTTATGAGAACGAAAAAAAAAAAAAAAGCCACAGAAAAAATGGATAGAATGTATAACCAAAATGTATTTGGAAGAAAATGAAAATGAAGTCAAGATTTATTGTGGCTAATAAGAGAAATAATTGATGATATAAATAAAAAAGTAGAAGTGAAGGTTATGATAAGGGATACAAGTAAAGTTTATAATAATATTCAATATAAATCATTATGTGGAATCTTGCAGGCATATAAAGTAAGCAAAAATATCACGAGTAATAAAATCTGTTTATGAAGGAACTATGTAAAATTAGATGTACATGGGTGGATTGGGGAAGTAGTAAAAATAGAATGTGGAATAAAGCAGGGCTGCCCAGCTAGTAGTGTAATTTTATCATTAGTTGTGAATGTAATAGTGAAGGAAATAAATACATAGGTTCATAGGTTCATAGATTAATACTAAGCTAACTGTCCTTGCGAGCCATTTTAAGCCTAGCCAATTATCCCTTGTGAGACTCAAACCCTGCAGCTTGTGTTTGTAAGGCAAACACCTTAACCATTAGGCCACCCTCCCAACCCAACCAGCCATTGTCAAGTAGTGGTGGATACAAAATGATGAAGGAAGTACAATTGCCAATAATGTATAATTATGTGGATGATATTGTATTAATTGTTAAAAATAAAGTATGGATGGAAAAAAATAAATGAGAAATTAAGTACAAATTAAAAATGGTTTAAGTATAAATAAGGAGGAAAAGTAAAAGATTTGGTTTAGAAGATATGATAGGCGGTATTGAGTTTAATAAAAAATGTATAGATATTTTTGGAATAACATTTGGATGGAATGAATACAGACAACAACAATGGGATGATGTACTCAAAGAAGTAAAGGACATGACTAATTTTTGAAAATCATATAGATTTTCATATAGAAAAAAGCACATTTGTTGAACACCATGGTAAAAGAAAAAAATATTTATGTGGCTAACATCTATATAATTCCTATTAAGTATTAAAAGGAATTAATAATGATTATATTTATTTTATATGGGGATCTAGACTTAATCCAATCAAAAGAGGGATTCTGTATACAAAAATAGAGCAAGGATGTTTGGATTTAATAAGCCTAATAGTACATGCAGCATCTTTAATTTTATATAAGGTTGTTGTGTCTTTCGGCTTTTCCCAATTAGGGGTCACCACAGTGGAACTCCGGTCCGCTAATGATTGGCAGTAGATTTTTACATGCTGAGTTGCCGACCCTGATGCACAACCTTCAACGAAGGTACGCCCATTCACGCATGTCTCCAGACAGAAGACGCTCTAGCTGAGAATTGAACGGGACAACTTCTTACTTTGAGGCGACAATGCTACCGCAGCACCACCACCGCAGGTATTAAATGGAATTATAAAGGAAAATGAAAACTTGATAAAATGATACTATATTATAAATACAAAGAATTACGGGAAAGAATGGAAGTTAAAAAATGAAGTATAAGCATTATGAATGAAGAAATGAAAGACTACCAAAACAAAATTGTGTTATGGAAAATAGAAAAAGAACATATATGAGAAAAATAGAAAGGAATGTTACTTAAGTATTATGAAAACATGTTATTGTATTGATCCGTGGAAAGATTTAAAATAGATAAAAAAAAAGCCATAGCAATTAGATATAATAACTATAAAAAATTAAAGAATGTAATGATTTTTTATGGAGATTGTCTATTAGAAAATTGCCAGTTAAGGCAAATATGCCAAACAAAAAAGCAAGATAGAATATGTAATAAATGCGGAGAGTTTGAAACTACTAAACATGTGTTTTTGAAATGTGAAAGAGTTAATACTTTGTGGAAAGAAATATTTAAAGATAATAGGGTGAAAAGTTTGTTAAAATTTGAACAGATAAATATGGACATAATAGAATTTGTTTATTAGGGTGCACGTAAACAGGAAGAAGTGAAGAAAATGGACAGAGTAATATTTATGCTGCATGGACTATATGGAACGAGAGACTAAATGAAATTAAATATAATGGAAAATGGACTTTGACAAAAATTTTGGAAAAAATAATGTTTTGGTTGTAGATAAAAGAGTGGGGGAGAAGTGCTTAAATTGAAGTTTATAATGTATAAAGATTTGTAAATAGATGTAAATAATGTAAATAATATGTAATGTATATATCAATAAAAAACTACTCTTGGTAGTTGGGAATGGTTTGCGTGTTAAACATCCTGACTTCCGATTTCCTGTGTGGGCATGGAGGCAGCTGGGAGGAATAGGGAGAAAACATGGCTGATTTAACTTTTGCTGAAAATGGAGTGAAAGTGGTTGAAAATGTAGTTGAAATGGTAGAATCAGAACAATTTTTTTCTGATGATGTGGGTGCAGCAAAAACAGTGATATTGGAGGAAAGCAGATTGTAGCTTAAACAGAGATGGATTCAGAGGAAAACTTTCAGAGGAGATTCTTTGAAGGGGAGACAGTTACCTCTGAAAAATGCATAATTACAACCCTCCACTGGGGGGGGGGGGGGTTGTGGGATGATTATTTGGAAGAAATGGTAAATCAATGTGAGCCAGAAAATGGAGCAGCAATTTCATGGTGTGACATTGTGGAAAAATGAAAAAGTGTAAGAAGAGACTGTGCCAGAAAAAGTTCCAGAAAAACTAACTTATGCACAAACTGTTGGAGAAGGAATAAGGAAGAAAGATAAAATAAAAGAAACAAAACAGAAGCATACAGTAAGCGAGCAGTAAAAAAGAACATTTGGACAGATATGAGGTTTGGGACTCTGTCATAGCACCTCTGGGTGTCAAAGCAAACCAGGTAAGAGCATTTATTTTAATTAATAAAGAGACTTTTTGGGACTTCATATTTTAGACTGGGTAGGCCATGGAAAATGTTTTGGGTGCATATGAACAAAAGAAAAATATTTATCCATGGTCAGAATATGTAGTACAAGCTTTTTACAGACAAACAAAAAAGAATAATGATCCAATTCAGAATGGAATTTGACGCAAAAGAACTGAAAAACATTTGTTAATGATATGTAAAGAAGTAATGGGCACTACAAAAATATATGATGAAAGAAGACTGTAGACTGGGGGATGGAAATGTGGAGTAATACTGAAAATGGAAAATGATAATGTTAGGCATGTACCTAGTATTATTAATGTTCATCGTAACATGGGTTTTGTGAAATACAGGGGTCAGCCAAAGACTTGTTATTTTTCTGGAAAAATGATCATTTAATCAATTAATGTGATAAAAAGATGTCATTTATGTGGTAAAACAGGGCATAAGGCAAAAATGTGATTTAAAGTGCAAAATATGTGACAATACTGGTCATTCATGGCTTGAATGTGAAATGAATGTGCAAGAAAATGAAAATGAAGTTATACAGAAGAAAGAGACAGAAGAATGTATTTTACAAGAGAATGAACAAAAGATGTGACTGATAAAAGAGTTTGTACATAAAGTTAAAGAAAGCAACAAGGAAAATGATACTGATGAGACAAGTGAGGAGAAACAGACATGTACAGTAAAAAATAAAAATAATTTTATAGGGAAAAGAGTTAAAGAAAGGAAAAGGAAATTCAAAAATATAATGCTTAGTGAAAATAAGAAAGAAAAGGGATAAACATTTTATTATACTAACTGTTCTTAAAAGTTGAAACTATTAGCTTTAAATGTGAACAGTATGAAAAATCTTAAGAGGAGAACAGGTATATTACAATGATGTGCTACCATAGATGTGTATATATAATTGTTTTAGAAGATATCAGATTATTAACAGAGGAAGAAAGAACACAAACTTAAAAACTTTGGAATGGTGCGGTAGCTTGGAACATAGAGAAACAAACGTGCTCAGGCATATGTATATTATATTAAGAAAGCATTAAAATGTTAAATGTAACCATGATGGAACTAGGACAATTTATGGTAATAGACTTGAGATGGAAAAAATGCGTGTATAGAATTATAGCTTTATATGCATATGTAACACAAGAGAGAGAAATGATGTTTAAAATATTCTTGAATATGTTTGTGTAAATATGGATATTATAGTGGTGGGTGATTTTAACTGTAATTTAAGAAAAAATAAGAGCAATTGTGATTTTAGAATGGTTAAAGAAATTGTGAGAAGTGGAGAGTTAAGTGTGTGGGCAAATAACCACTGGACCTACAAAATGAATGAAATTAAGACAGAAATTTATTATTTTTTTAATATCTGATAGTTTAAAATTTAAAAGTTAAAAACAAAGGAATTAAATATGCAGCATTTTCAGATCATGTGCCTATATGGGTTAAAGTGCAGGAAATGAAGAATATATAAGAATAGGAACAGGAATAAAGATAATTAAGGAAACAAAATTAAATTTAGAGATAAAAATGAACATATGGAATTATTGAAAAATCATAAGAATATGAGAGTGTTATTAGAATTGGACTATTTGGTGGCTTAATTTTTAAAGTGTTTTTATTTTTTCCCATATTTATTTTTGTTTTCTAAAAGTTTATTACAGTAGATAATACAAACAATCATGAAAATTGTCAGATACAGAGTAATATCTGCTTCAACATGCAATCAGGTCATAGTTCTACTAAGTTCTACTAAGTCAAATTGAACAAACCCCATTTACTATGTATTATTTATTTATTTATAAGGAGGAAAAGAAAAATAGAGATATAATATATTAAGTCAATAAACTGTCAGAGATGTATTAGAGAAGAAAAACAATATTTTTATGAAAAAGAAAGAGAAATATATAAAATGAATCAAACTAAACTTAACTTGTTATATATACAAAAATATTATTTACAAAGAAAGAAAGAAAGAAGTGGTAGCACCATATTTGAGTAAATTGATAAAAGAAGGAAAAATAATAAGAGAATTAAAAATATGGAAGGTAAGCAAATAAGACAGCAAGAAGGAAAATATGAAATAAATAAAGAATATGTACTGGAATTATTTGTTAAAAGAGGGGAAAACAGATAAAATTTATAAAGGTGAAAAATTAAATAATGAAGATAATGAGTATTTAGAACAAAAATAACTATGAAAGAATTGAATGAAATTCTAAAATATATTGACATATTCTGCAACAGGACTGGATGGAATTGGATATATGTACAAAGAAATGAAGGAGTGGCAAGAATAAGTTTTATAGAAGTTATGAATGAATGGTTAGAAACTGTAATAACAAAGAAAGTGATATGTACAGGAGTTATACAATTTATATTTAAAAAGGAAATAAAAAGGAAATAAAAAATTGGCGAACTATAACATTGAATAACATGGATTATATTTTTTATGAGAATAATAATAAAAAAGTTACAAAAACAGAATATATGACCAAAATGTATTTGGAATAAAAGGAAAATAACTCAAGAGTTATTATGGATAATAAGAAAAATAATTGATGATATCATAAATAATAATATAGAAGCAAAGGTTATGGTAGGGAATATAAGTAAAGCCTATGATAATATTCAATATAAATCATTATAGGGAATTTTGCAGGCATATAATGCAAGCAAAAAAAAATATTACAAGTAATAAAATCTGTTTATTAAAGGAATTATGTGAAACTAAATGTAAATATCTAGATTCGGGAAGAAATAAAAATAGAATGTGGAATAAAAAAGGACTCCCCTGAGACCTTAGCAATGCATTTTAGACACAATTAGACATGGAATGTTATGGAAAATAATGAAAGAATATAAAATAAGTGAGAAATGTAATCATTCACGGACCGGAGTTCAGCTGTGGTAACCCCTAACTGGGAAAAGCCGAAAAACACATGTATGCCAGTGTATAGTAATAATAAAGTAAAAATACTTGTAAATGGCTGGCTAAGCCAAGGTACACATTTAGATTGGTGTAAAACAGGGATGTCCAATGAGCTGTATAGCATTATTTATTATTGTGACAGCATGTGAAATAAATTACAAAATGAAGGCGGTGGGGTATATAACACATAAGGGGTTAAGAATTCCAATTTAAAAGGATTCTGTTAACATATGCAGATAACATTTTAATTTCCAATAGAAAATTTAGATAAAAGAAGTAATAATTTGCACAAATGAGTGTCTAGAGGTGACAGGGATGGCTTTGAACAGAGAAAAGCAAAGGTTTAGGTGATGTAGTAAAGACAGGGGATATATATATTACAATTAATGAAATATCTGTGTTAGTATAATATTTGGGAATAAAGATGTATAATTCAATGGGGAAAAACAACAGAAGAAATAAAACCTGTATTTTCCAGAGAACTAATAAATTATCATTCAGATAAAGGATTATTTGATAAATTCAGTAATGATGGGAAAATGGCATACTTAGCAAGTGTATTTATGAAACCAATAGTATTTGAAAAGGAATTATTGCAGATATGTTTTTTGTTTACATTGGTTCCCAGATTAATCCCAGTAAAAAGAAAAGTTTTTAATGTAAATAAAGAATAAGGAGGTTTAGAGTTAATTGGCCCAGTGGTATATCTTGCTTCATTAAATCTGTACAAAGTAAAGTGTATGCATGTAAAAATAAGAGCTTAGTAGTAAAATTGTATAAATACAAGTATGATAAATTTGGGGATATTGTAAAAAGAGCAAAAGAGAAAAAAGTGTATAAATGAAGAAATAAAATGTTATCAAGAAAAATATTTTTGTGGAAAATAAAAACTGATGATTTAGAAAGAGACAGAAATGTATGTTATAAGAATGTAATGATAAAACATTACTGTATAAAATCATTTGAAAAATCTAAAGTAAAAAGCAAATAGTGTAATCAGAAAGTAGAATGTTAAGATTATATTGTGGAGATTGTTAATAGATAAACTGCCTGATAAAGGAAATATGCCCTATAAGAAGAAAAGTGATATAATCTGTTTACATTGTCAAGAAGAAGAAACTGCAGAACATGTATTTTTAGAAATGCAAAACCTTAAAATGTTATGGGAAAAACTATGTAAAAATATTTTCAAATATATAGAATGGATAAAATAAACATGGATATGATTAAATATGGATATTATAAGAATATGTTAAAAGAATAGACAAAACTAAAATCCATTTACCATTGAACATAATTTATTCTTTCATTCCATATAACTCATATAACATAAAATATAAGTTATATGGAATGAAAGAATACATTAAATTATGTTTAATGGTAAATGGATTTTAGTAACAATATTAAGTAAAATTACATGGTAATTATGGAAAAAGGGATGGGGTTTAATAGGGATGAAAATTTAGTATGACTATGTAAACAGATTTTTATGTCTATATCCTACACAGATGCACTGAATCCTACACAAATGCACTTTATAAGCACTTACACGAGTGCATGGATCGTGCAATCCCCAACAGAACCAAGATGCTATCCTACAAAAAAAGGAAGCCAATATGGTGGTCCCCTGCCATAAACAAACTCTACAACAGAAGAAAGAAACTGTTGCAAAAAAGAGTAAAATCCCATGATTGGAGATATTCCCTGGTCAGCCTCAGTAAGAAGCTGAGATCCCTCATAAAATCCTCCAAAGCTAGTCATGAAAACAAAATCACCACTGACTCTAAAGACAGCCACAAAGCATTCTATAGCTATGTCAAGAATCGCAATGGCAACACTCAGATCTGCTCTGAGTTATAGCACAATGGCACTAAATATACAGAACCAACTGATATTGACAACATCCTGGCAGATAGGTTCAGTGCTAACTTTACCCCCCTGTCATCCCCTAAAGGGCCCATCTCTATAGCAGAAGAATACAAAGTTCCTGTAATCATGGCTGCACAGGTAAAAAACACACTATCCAAAGCCATGAACACAGCATCCATGGGACCTGACAACATCCCAGGCTGTGTTCTACATGAACTACAGAATGAACTGGCACCCCACCTAAGTACCATGTTCAATCATAGCCTCACCTCAGGCTATGCACCCACTGAATGGTGCACAGTGACAGTTATCCCACTCCACAAAGGGGGAGCCACCACAGACCCCAGAAACTACCGCCCCATTAGCCTAACAAGCCTGGTCTGCAAGGCTATGGAATGTATCATCATGGAACTTATAAACAATGACATTGGTAATCTCAAAACTCAGGACCCCACCCAGTTCGGGTTTGTAAAAGGCAGATCATGTCTCCTAAACCTGATAGACTTCTTTGAAGCAGTCACCAAAGCCGTAGATGAGGGTAAGGTGGTTCACATAGCCTATCTAGATCTCGCTAAGGCTTTTGACACCACCCCCCACTGTGGAATTATAGATAAACTCACTAAACTAGGTATAAATCCCTATGTCACAAGATGGGTTGCCAACTGGCTCACTGACAGAACCCACACTGTGAAAGTAGCAGACTCCAAATCCAACTTCAGACCAGTGACAAGTGGAGTACCACAGGGTTCAGTCCTGGGTCCTCTCCTGTTTGGTATCTACTTCTCTGAAGTACAGGCCAACACAGAAGGTCTTTAACTAACGAAGTTCACAGATGACTGCAAACTAGGAGCCATAATCCAAACTCCAAAAGATGTGGACATCCTACAAAAGGCTGAGACAGATGCCTGGTGTCAAAGCCATGGCCTCAAGCTCAATGCCAAAAAGTGCATTGTCACCCCTTTTTGTAAAAACTCAGTACCCATGAACTACTACATAGGCGGTAGTCTACTTAACACTGAAAGTGTGATAAGAGACCTTGGGACACAGGTGGACAGTAGTCTCTCCTTTGATAATCACATCACCACAGTAGTCAGGAAATCCTTCTACGTGGCACACCTCATCACAAAAGGCTTCTCATCCAGGAAAAAAGAGGTCATTGTTCCCCTCTACTCGTCACTCATTAGACCCATTATAAAGTACAATGCCCCTTTTAGTATGTACCTCACAAGACATCTACAACAACTGGAAAGGCCACAGGAATACCTCACAAAGAGGATTACTGGCTTCAAATAGATGCAGACCATCTCAAAAAACTGCAGCTTTACTCCATTGCATATCGCCTACTCAGAGGCGATCTCTGCCTAACACACAAAGCTATGTCAAACCCAGAACGTTTAGACATGCTCCACTTAAAGAAATCCCAATCCCTATGAGCTACACACTCTAGGGACCTAAACCTTGTCACCACAATAAACAGAACATGCTGGAGCGATAGATTCCTGTCCCAGAGACTTCCCATACTCTGGAACAAACTACCTATCTATATCAAACAAAGCTCCTTATTAGCACTCTTCAAGAAAAATCTTGATGATTGGATGGGAGATAGGAAATTCACCCCGGAGATCACTTCTGTGGCTCTTCTCGACAGTGGCACAGGAAAATAATTTTCTTGGGTGGCAAAAGCCAGGGTATCTTTGGCTAGGCTTATATAGGCCCTAGGGCCAATAGCTTAGTACCTACCTATGAACCTATGTATTTATACATTTGTAAATTTGTAAATATATTGTAAATAAGAGTTATATTTGTATATAAATGAAGGACGTCTACTCTTTGTGAGGAGATTACTAGGTGATGCCAGATGGCTCTTATAAGTGATCATTGAATATAAGATGGAGTCTGTGAGTAGATTTGAGCTAGAGAAGGAGAAAAAAGAAAATGTAGGTCAAAAGGAAAATTATCTTTTAGAAGTGAATATTGTAACTCTGTTTTACAAAAAAAAGAGAGAGAGAGAGAATAAACAAAAACAGTGGGGTGATGTAATTGACCAAATATTTTGCAGAGATGACAGAAACATGAAAAATTCTGTACATGATAGTGTGAATAGAGATAGGACACATCTGGCAAGCGGACTAGCTACATTTTAGAGCATACTCTGTGAAGGGCTTCATGAAGATGGAACAGAGATCAGTAAACAGACTGACAGCAGTGTTTCCAGAGTATAGACTTATTTAGCAGCAGTATCAGGTTCCAGTGAAAGACTGCAAAAAGAATTGGATGTGCAGGTGCAGAGGAGACAGATGTGAGCTTTTGAGATCTGGAGGAAAAGGCCTGTTGTGCAAGTGAAAACAAAGTATGACCAGCAAATTAGCAGGTACTGTGTTTTAGACAATGCTGTTATGCCCTTAGAATTCAATTTGCCGCCTGTCATTAGGATATTAATACATATAGGAACTGAATTGTTCTGTGAAAAAAAATGTTGAGACGTTTGCATTAGCAAAAAAAAAATGTTAATGAATATGAAAAGACTTGGAAAGACCACATTTATCAAAATGTAAATGTACAGTTCAAAAGAAAAATGTTGTTACAGTTTAGAACTGAGATAGAATAGAATGGATTAAAATGTTTTTCTAAGCTTATGTCAGGAATTATAGGATATTAAAAAGTTGTGGGTGACAGAAAAGTATGAAGTGGTGGATGGGAAGTTTATGAAACTTTAACAAAAGAAAACAAATTATAGCATGTGCCTAACTTACTAGTAATAAATATGTAATGGGAGTTTGAAGTACTGGGGGCAGTTAAAAGCATGTGTTCTTTTCCAGTGGGCAGTGTGGAAGCTTGCACATTCTAGTAAAAACTGTAAAGCATATCGAAGGAAACGTGGAAGTGATGAGGATTTTGGTTTGATTGTCTACAAAGGAATGAGACAAAGTGAGAAAAATGAGGGGGAAGGACAAAGCTTTATGCAAGAAAGGGTGGAAATGAATGATGAAAGGATGGGATGAGATGGGAATGAGGGTAAGGAAATACAAGATAAACATATAGAAAAAAATCACTAGATGAAGTCCACAAACTAATACATGGAAAAAACACACACACACACACACACACACACACACACACACACACACACACACACACACACACACACACACACACACAGATGGAAAACAGGTTTGGGTATTAGAAAGAGAGGAAGAAGAAGAGGTAAATATGACCTCCAATTTATTAAAAAAAGGCAGAAGGTTCTATTGGGAGAAGGTTGAAAAGGAGAAAAAGGAAGTCAAAACATAAACTGAAAAAATGTTAAAGAGGGAAAAGGTTAATATAGGTATAGTATCACTGAATGTAAATAGTATGAAAAGTGATGTGAGAAAAATGATGGTGTTTGAATAGTCTCAAAAATAAATGCAGAGGTAATTTTTACTTGACATAAGAAGTACAATGAAAAGAATTGGATGGAATTTTTGGTGATGTGAAAAAGAAAAGTGGTGTGGACTACAGGCAGTGATACACAAAGTATTGAAGTATTACAAAAAATAAAGAGATAAAATATTAGATATAATCATGGTGGTAGCAGGGAGTGTTTTAGTGTGATTTAAGATAGTGGCAAATGTGTTTAGAGTAGTAGTAGTAGTAATGCATGCATATGCAAATTAAAGTAAAAGAAAAAAAATGTTTGAGGAAATTCAAAATTATGTGATAGTAATTGTGTCTGTTCTCAGGGGTGGGAGAAATAGGACAAGATATAAAAATGCTGAGAGAGGTTCTAAATAATAATAGGCTAAGAACAGGTAAAGGAAGAGAATATACTCATAAGAAGTTGTTACATAAAACAGAGATATTTTTATATTTTGTTTACAGATGTCATAAAAGAAATAAAAAATAGAATTAAGCAAAGTTTTCATTTCATATGGCTGTATGGGCAAAAATAGGATTGACTGAAAATATAATAAAAGAAGTAAAATGGCTAAAAAAAATCTGACAGAAAAAAATGCAGTAATTGAATGTCTTAAAAAAGAATGAGGTAACTATGGGAATATCATATTACAATGAAACCATTTCTTCAATTAGAGAGTAAGCAATGGAAAAAAATAAATATAATATAGCATAAGCAAAAATAAATTTGTGACAGAATAGTAGAAAAAATAGTATGGAAAAGTCTTGAAGAAAAAGAAATTATATAATAAGAATATAATGAATAAAAATGAGAAAGAATGATATTTAGACAAAATATTATTTGAAAGGGAGAAAAGAAGAATTTTCCACATGTTTGCGTAAGAAACTGAGATGTAATAAGAGAAAAAAATGAATGCAATGAGGGATGAAAAAGAACAGTTAAATGTAAGAAAGGGCATTTATATATATATATATATATATATATATATATATATATATATATATATATTTGAAAAGCAAGTATAGAATATGCATGAGAAAAAATGTAATGTAACAGGGGTGTAGGAAAGTAAAGAAGATGAAGAAATGGGGAAAATAAGAATTGAGAGGAAAGAGTTAAAGGATATTATAAAGGAAGGTCAAGAAGAATTTGCACCATGTTCAGCTAAATTAGGGCATAGTTATTAGAAAGAAATGTTAGATGATGAAAGGGATGTTATTCTGGAAAAATTGAATGAATGGATGGAGGAATCTATAAAAAAAAGAAGAGATGTGTAAGAGAGTTATTAAATTTATATGGAAAAAGGGGCAATTACATTGGGAAAAACTGACTATAACATATTTGTAAAGAATATTCAGAAAATAATGATGGACGTGATGAAAGAAGAATTAGAAGAAGGGGTGTATGGGGTTAAATGTTAAAGAATAAATTAAATGTTAATAGCTAAAGAAGTGAATGAGTTTATGGATACATACGTGTTTGATAGTAATATTCATGGAACATGTTGAACACTTTATAAGAATACAAGATAGCAGTAAAAATAAGTATACTGAGGACAATTTATGAAAATTATTGTGTGCCTGTGATGGTGAATGGATTGGTATGAAAATAGATAAGACTGGAAAGGGTGCAAAGCAAGGCTGTCCTTTGAGCATGAGGCTGTTTTTGTTGATGATGAGTGCATTTATACAAACATGTATGTACAAGGTTAGAGGACAGTAGATGGGAAATTAAGGAAGGGATAAGGCTATCATTAATGATAATCTAAGCAGATGATTCACTCTTAGTAGCCAAGGACAAACACAGGATGAAAGAGATAATTTACAGAACAGAACAAAACTTAGGTAGAGTAAGGGGTTTGGAGATGTGGTAAAAACAGCAGGAATTTATTTTGCCAGAACTGAAATAGATGTTCTTGGGGTTAAGTCTGGAAGGGAACAGGTCGCAATAGATCAATGAACAGAGGTTCCAAAAATACAGGAAACTGAATTATTGAATATCTTTTTGTAGTTTTCTGTGGGAAAAAAGGTTGTTTCCAGTCAAAAGAGGGGTAGCATATAATGTAAAATAAAAGGATAGTTTGAATTTAATAAATCCAGTTGTTTTCTTAACATCAATAAATGCATTATGGAAGTTAAAAAGCATCTAAAAATGCAATACTAGTATGTTTTATTTGAAAAATATAAAAGTACGTGGATGGATGGGGATAAGAGGAAAAAGAAGAATAAGATTTGAAAGAGAAGTAATATGAATGTAAAATAAAGAAATGTAAAAATGATATGAAGTAGGGCTGGAAGAAGAAGAATAGTATAAAAAATAATGAAAGTGAACTGTTAATTGATCCATGGGAAAGCAAGAAAGAAAAGGCAGGAAAGATCTGAATCTTTTTGAAGTGGGAGATTTTCTGTGGCATTTATTATTGGACAAACTGCCAATGAAAAGTAACATGAAATATAAATGTAGAGTTACCAAACCAGCGGATTAACGCACTCGTACCATGAAAAAATGGTATAAATCAAGTAGAAAAGTCAGGTACTGGTGCGAGAAGTGGTTCAATACGAGCAATAGAAAACAAATCCAACTGCAGTTAAATGTCCGATAGTTCAATTAAATTCAACTCAAGCCCAAAATAAATCCAAGTAGTTTTATTATAATCAAACGAACAGAGTAGGGCAAGATAAGCGCTTTCACTAAAGTTTAGCTTCCTCAGATCTTTACATCATCAGGTGTAGATCCGTCCTTTATATAATACAGTCATTAATTGAACAATTAAACTAATTAAACAATTATATGGAAGAGGAAGAATAATACATTAAAAAACATTTAAGAATTAATATATCCTAAAAAATATGTCATACGAGACCATTGTTATCCAAAGTTAGAACACAATAACTGTTTCATATATCATAAAAATCTAACTTCTAGAAACAAGACGTGTCTTTGTGCATGATAAAAGCGTATAATTATAACAGTATTACATTCATTTCTAAAATGTGCATAATTTATTTAAACCAAGAAATATTAAAAAGCTTCGAAGAAGAATTTCATTATACTAAATGTCATCATTGATTGCTAACTATTGGACTCTTGTGTGAGCATTGATTCCTAATAAAAAGTGGTCACATACCTCATTATATTATGTTAGTGGGTTGTCAGTTTCAACCCCTGAAATTAATGTTAAAATGTGTATACCATACAGTCCGGATATGTAACCATATTTATATAAATAATCTATGATAAAACCTAAGTAAAAATAAAATAAAATAAAATAGAATAGGACAATTGATCTATGCAAGCTTAATATGACATGTTGGTATGTATGAGCATATAGATTCATAACCAATAAATAAATATATATGGATTAAAATGTATATTTAAAAAATATATATATGTATGTGTGTATTATATCATCTCTCACTGCATCAGTCTATATATATGACGATTAGCAGATCTATGTACGTGTAATGAATATGTGAATGAAAATATATGTAATATAATATAATGTTCAGTAATAAGATGTGTGTTATAAATATAGATATAAATGTGAAGGAGAGACGTAAATGCATATAAAATAAGTGTATGAATGGTGTATGTTAGTATGTAAATAAATAATAAATATATAAAAACATATGAAACTAATACACAAATGCATCTGTGTGTATGTTGTATAAATATAGAAAGGGTGAATAGATGAATAGAATATGGCATAAGTATTAGTATTGATGGTGTATAGTTTAGACATTATATAAATAAATAAATAAATATATCAAAAATATATAATAGATGTATAAATATATAAGATCATGTAAAATTGTATGCAAAATGTGGGGTCCATCAATGAATCAGTGAGACAAATGGGACCAACATAGGCGTATGTATATGATGAAATGGGTGAACATGGTATGTAATGGGCTGTGAACTGGGTGTCAGTAATTGTTGAAAGCATATATTATTGGTATGTTATTTAATGTGTCTTCTTTGTCTCAAATATGGTTTAATCGAGGCCCTCTCATTTAAACCATGTCCCCTGTCTGCCCTTAATAAAATTATCCATCCACTTTCCTTATTTTCAGTATGGCATCTTATGTTTCCTCCCCTTGGGTTAGGTGATATAACCTCTAGGACTCTAAATGTAAAAGAATGTTGTTCCCCTGCTTCCATGACATGCTTAGCTAAAGCATTATTGATGTTTGTCTTTCTAATGCTATAGCAATGTTCCCTCATCCTATCCCGTAGGCATCTATTGGTTTTGCCCACGTAGAAGCATGAGCATGTTGAGCAAACAGCTAAATATATAACATGACATGTCATGCAGTTGGCATTGGCATTAATAGTAATTACCTTGTTGGAATCGGGATGTATAAAAATAGGATCTTTGTTTATTAGTGAGCAGAAGTTACAACTCCCACAAGGCATGGTAGAGTTAGTAGTTTCCATATCTTTTCTGTGTGTGTTGTAGCATAGAATCCTCTTTAGATTCATCTTATTCCTGTATAAAAACATAGGTGAACAAAAAATGTGTAATAGCTGTAATACTGAAGAAACATCATAAAATTGTTTTTTTTTTGGATTGTAAGAAAAAAATGAAGGTTTGTGGGCTTTATTTGAAGATGTTTATGACTGGAAAGTATTTAAAAACATTGATATGGACTTGGTGTTGTATGGGAAATATATAGTTGGGAGTAAAAAAGAAATGGAAAAATGGGATAACATTTTATTCATTGTAATTTAGCATTTATGGAAAAGAAGATGTGAAGAAACTGGGCACTCCAGGAATAAATAAACAGACCAGCATTTAAGCACTCCTGAATGAAAAATGAGCCAGCAATTTGTGTAGAAAATGAACCAGTAGCAAAAAATAAAGCATACCACCAATGAATAATTTTACAATACACATATTTCCATAAAAATCAGCAAAAATAGTTTAGCGCTTTTGTCTCTTTAACAATGGGACTTCATCAGAACCATTGAGTTACATCATAAAAAACTTTTTATAATTTATTTGAACAGTCATGTGATGATATGACAAGAATAAAAAAAAGTTTCAAAAGCTTCTCAAAAAATTATGTTCTGTGTTCATTTAAAAATATTAAATATGTTTTTGCAATAGTCATTCAAACAAACATATGAAAAAATAGATAATTATAAAGTTATCTAACTAAATTTAGTTAAAATTATGTTTATAAATCAGCTGCCCTAATTTTTAAGATAGCTGTAATTGAGGTGCATTCATTAAGCCCTGGTTTAGATGCTGCATTTAATTTGAGTTTCAAGAATACCAAAAATAAATTTATTGTAGAAGGACAAATAAGTGAATGTTTTTACACAACATTGCTAATATTACCTTTAGCTAATGCATGGATATATTCATATGTTTTCTTATGGAATTGCCTTTCTGTCTTTCCCATGTAAAAATTGTTGCATCCAATGCAAATAGCAAGGTAAACCAGTCGGTTAGTAGTACAGTTACCATCATTCAAAACAATCTCAGTAGGCAGAGATCTCAGCGTAGTCAGACTGTTCTAAAATGTACTTACATTAATTACATGCACCACAATGCAGAATACCCCTCTTTTTAAGGTTGGCAAAATTAATATTGAGATGTTCCATTACATATAATAAATTCCTTCCAGTCTTGAACATGAAAAATAAGGGGTTCACCCAAAATTGAAATGATCTCAATTTCTAACTATAATATTTCTAATTTCTTTTCAATAAGAACCAAAAGGGATCACTGTGGAGTTGGTAAAGACCTTAGAATTAAGTTACCTGATACATCTGACCATAACCAGGGTTTATATTTGATACCCCATCCTTTTGATACTTCATTTTGGATAACAGATAAGACAGGTACTTCCTTTCCTTCAACATGTTAGTCAAAATCTTAACTTCTGACTCAAAACATAAAACATTAAAGCACATTCCTGCCATTCTAACAAGTTTCCCCTTGAAAATATTTGTATTCATAAACCATGGATGGCAACTGTTGTACTCTAAGTAACTGTTGGAAAATGTGGGCTTTGTAAAGATCTTCAATACAAAACATCCACTGGTTATATCCTTGAAAATAGTAAAGTCTAACTAGTCAATTTGATCTTCTGAATGTGCATGTGAAAGCCTCAGAAAGGGGGTGGTACTGTTAACCTATCAAGGCTTTAACAATTTTAATTACACAGACTTAAACATCGACAATTTTTTTTTTTCACTTTTCAAAAAAGGGTTTACATTTGTATCCTCCAGGAAGATGGATACAGCAGATGTGCTTATTGAGTTAAAACTCTACACTAGGAAGCTGAATTGACAAATAATAGACCTATCAGTTTAATGAGTATTATATGCAAAGTCCCATGGAACATATAACTGACCAAATTTAGTGTGATATCAAAAATCATTGCAGGTTTGATCTCTAGCAGTTTGGATTTATCATGGGTAGATCCTGTCTGATGAATCTAATAAAATTGTTTGAGAAGGTTACTCAGGCGGTAGTCTGTGGGAAGCTGTATACACATGGTACACTGACCTTGTCAAGGCCTTTGATACCATACCACAGGCAAATATAACAAACAAGCTGAAGGAGCTTCAGATTGATCTATATATGGGTAGGTGAATATCCAACTTGATTAGAGACTGAACTCACACATTAACAGTAGGGGATGCATCCTCCAGTAGCATGAAGGAGACCAGTGGAGTTCCTCAGGGATATGTGTTATTCAGATCCTGCTTTTCTGATCTCCATATATGAAATGAGGATCTATTGTTGACAAAATTTGCACTTGATTGTAAGCCAGGAGTCATTATTTGTCAGTAGCTGGTGTACCAAAAATGGGTTCAAACTCAACTTAAAAAAGTGCAGCATTGAGTAAGCAACTCCTAACTCCAGCTCACAGTATAGAAAACACAGCACTTCAAAATGAAAAGATAGTAAGGGACCTGGGTACTTGGATAGATGGTTCCTTACTTTTGGCCATCATGTCACAATGGTGATTAGGAAATTCTTTTATGTTGTATAGCTCATAACTCTCTACATCAAAAGAAGTCCATACCACCATGCACTATGCCTTAATTAGACTCATAACTGAATGCAATGCTCTGTCTAGGATGTACATTACTAAGCATATCCTGCCATTGGAAAGACCTCAGAAGTTTTATAATTGTAAATATCATGTGCCTAAAAGATCACAGGCTACCAACAGAGAATGGAGACTTTATTTCTACATTCACTGTCATACAGATGAATTACAGGCAATCTTTGACTTGTTTATAAGGCTATAAGAGATCTTGTTATCAAATAGCTTTAACACTTTCAAAAATCAAACAGTCCTACTGACACTAGGGCAAAAAATCTAATAAGACAGGATGGAGGGATATATTTGTAATGTGGCACCTATCCTCTTTTCCAGAACAAACTTCCTCTCCAAGGTAAGCAGTGCAATACACTGTCTGTCTTTTAGAAAAGGAGCTGGACAACTGTCACTGCTCATAAATTTACCACTGGTGTGAGTGGCTTGATCTTCTTTCAAAAAGGAGTCAAGGCCTAGTCGTGGGCACTGGCAAGATGGTAATGGCTGTGTGGCTCAGTGGCTTGGTCCTCTTTCAAAAAGGAGTCTTGGCCTAGTGGTGGGTACTGGCAAGATGGTAATGGTTTGTGGCTCAGTTGCCTTATAACTTCTTTAGTGCTATAATCCAATGATGTCATGTAGCCTACTTAACAAACATGGCAGTGAAAAACTGTGTGAGTTTTCTCAAGACATTATAATGAGTTTATCATTGTCAGCAAGCACAGCAGACAGACCACAGGTATACTTCCCCGAGTAGCATTTTAACACAAAAATCCAAGGCCCTGTAGTTCAGAAATTAATCTGACTTTCTAACAGGAAAAAAATTCAAAATTTGCTTCTCATTACAAACATTGTGCAAAAAATGAAGTGAAAAAGAAAGAAAGCTACTGTGCCCTGTCACAAATCCCCTCAAAGTTTGCTAAAATCACTAAGAAGATACTGATGTATGCCAAGACCATTTTTTACTGATCTTTCTCAAGGAAGAACAGGAGAATGTTAGATGTGTGAGACATGATGGGAAGGGGGACAGTTTTAGACAACTTGTGAAAGATTTGTCAGACAAGTGGTCTAATGCCTGCAGCATCTGTCCTACAGTCTATGTACCGCTTCCTATCATATCTTGCTGTTATGCTGTCATTTCACACTGGTTAAGAAGAGGTACTTTACACTTGCAGATATACTTATCTTGCAAAGTGCTGACACACTAGAATGACTGGGATTTGTACTATTGTCTAAAAGTTCACACAATTTGTGGAGCATTTCAGATCAATCAATTGTAAGTGGATGACTAGAAACTGGTAGAAAAGAATGCATTAAACAAGGCAAGCAAGATCTCCTTATTGAAATGTCGAGACTTGCAATGCTGAGTTCCAAAAAGCACCCCCCCCCCCAAGGAGAAGAACAAAAATCAAATCGCACTTTTCTCCTTTAATGCTTGCAGGGGACAAGAACCCCTGCACCTCTAATGTGGGGGGGGGGGCAAGCCCTTCCTCAGATGTCCTGAATTTCTATATATAAACTCTGAGATTGCCATACCTCTGAAAAAAAGGAATATTCCATGAAGTGTCAATCTTGGACATAGTATATGTAAGTCTGGATGTTTGGTTATTCAAGTGTCCACATTCCAGGACCTGGCATTGTGAGTATCAACAATTCAAACAGTTACTTAAGCAGCTAGTAAAGAGGATTACATATGACTGTTATTAGCAAATGGTTGCAACTAATTTCCAACACAACTGCTACCTTTCTTTACTGAATTGCTAAGGAGTTCAAACCTGATAAAGTTGGGTAGATTAACTTCCTGTTGACTTGCAGTCTACAGATCCAGTCTATAAACATTTCCAGTTTGTATACAGCTTCAGCACTAAAGCAAGTAGCCTTTTAGGTTTAATTCCAGAAGATCATGAAGTTGAGGCTTTTAACCCCACATCAGGGACCTGAATCCATGTTCCAGTATGCTAATACAGATGCATTATGGGGAGGGTCTTGTTCATAGGTTCATAGGTAGATACTAGGCTATCTGCCCTAGGGCATTTATAAGCCTAGCCAGAGTGTATTTGGCTTCCGCCTCCCTATTAGATTAGCCTACTGTGCCTCTGTAAAGTAGGTCACAGAAGGTACCCTTTTAAGATTAGTTTACTGTGCCTCTGTCTAGCAGGGACACAGAAGAGATCCCAGGGGTGAATTTGCGATTTCCCATCCACGCGTCCAGATTTCGCTTGAAGAGGGTCAGTGAGGGGCTATGTCTAACATGAATTGGGATTCTATTCCAGAGTGAGGGGAGCCTCTGGGAAATGAATCTGTCCCTCCAGCATGTCCTATTTATTTTTGTGCTGAGGTTTAGGTCCCTGGAGCGTGTAGCTCTAAGGGACTTGGATTTTTTGAGGTGGAACATGTCCATTAATTCTGGATTTGACGTGGCTTTGTACGTCAGGCATAGATCGCCTCTGAGTAGGCGGTAAGCAACTGAGTAGAGCTGGAGTTTCTTTAGTCGAGCTGCATAGAACATCTGTTTGTAGCCCATGATCCTCTTGGTGAGGTACTTTTGGGGTCTCTCCAGTTGCTGCAGGTGTTGGGTAAGGTATATCCCAAAAGGGGCATTGTATTCAATTATGGGCCTGATGAGTGACGAGTAGAGGGGCACAATGACCTCTCTTGATCTAGATGCGAACCCTTTCATGATAAGGTGGGCTATATTGAAGGTCTTTCTAACCACTTTGGCAATGTGATTATCAAAGGAGAGATTACTATCTACGCTGGTCCCCAAATCTCTAATTACTTCTTCCGTACTTAATGGATTACCACCTATGTGGTAATTTGTGGGCACCTTGTTTTTCCCAAAGGGGATGACTATGCACTTTTTAGCATTTAGCTTGAGGCCGTGCCTCTGGTACCAAGCATCCGTCTCTGTGAGACCCTTTTGGAGGATGCTTGTGTCAGCCTGAAATTCGATTATGGCCCCCAGTTTGCAGTCATCTGCAAACTTTGTCAGCCATAATCCCCCCGTGTTAGCCTGAACCTCAAAGAAGTATATACCGAACAAGAGAGGTCCCAGAATTGAGCCCTGTGGGACGCCACTTGTAACTGGTTTGGATTCGGACATGGCACCTGCGTTTCTGACCATGTGGGTTCTATCTCTGAGCCAGTTTGCAACCCATCTTGTGATATAGGGGTTGATATTTAAGCTGGTAAGCTTATTTATGATGCCCGAGTGGGGTATTGTGTCGAAGGCTTTTGCGAGGTCCAGGTAGGATGTGTGGACTACCTTGCCCTCATCTATGGCTTTGGTAACTGTTTCAAAGAAATCAACTAGGTTTAAGAGGCAAGATCTGCCCTTAACAAAGCCGAATTGTGTAGTGTCCAGTGTCTAGAGGCTCCCAATGTCTTTGTTTATGAGTTCCATGATAATACGCTCCATAGCTTTACAGACCAGACTAGTCAGGCTTATGGGGAGATAGTTTCCGGGGTCCATTGTGGCACCACCTTTGTGGAGTGGGACCACTGTAGCTGTACGCCATTCTTTGGGTACATATCCTGTAGTAAGGCTAAGATTGAACAGTGACTTAATATGAGGGTTCAGTTCTTCTTGGAGCTCGTGTAAGACACAGCCTGGGACACCGTCCGGTCCCATAGATGCTGTGTTTTTTGCTTTGGAGAGGGCAGCTTTCACCTGTGCATTTGTGATGTCAGGGAGGTTCCATTCAGTTGGGATAGGCATTTGCTCCTTTGGGGGGGAAGGGGGGAGAAGTTTGCACTGAATCTGTCTGCCAGGATGTTGGCTATATCTGTAGGTTCAGTATATTTTGTACCGTTATGCAACAATTCAGAGCATATCTGGAAGTTTCCGCCCACGTTCCTGACATAACTAAAGAAGGCCTTGTGATTATCTTTAGTGTCTAGGGCAATTTTTCTTTCGAAGCTGGCATTTGATGATTTTATGAGGGATCGAAGTTTCTTGCTAATACTGATCAGAGATGCCTGCCCTTTTTGGGATTTTGCTCTGTCATGTAGTAGCTTCCTCCTTCTGTTGTATAGCTTATTTATGGCCGGGGTCCACCAGACCGGTCTCCTGTTTTTGGAGGAGTGAGTCTTGGTTTTATTTGGGATAGCACGATCCATGCATTCCTGCAGGTGCTCATAAATGCATTTGTAAAGGATTCTGTGGATTGGGCTGTATTATCCTCTGGCCCAGGGGCTTTGAAGGATTCCACCTCAGTCTTGAGAAGTGCAAAGTTGGCTTTTGAGAAATTCTTTACAGTGATTTCCATGGCTGGGGGTGGGGACGGGATATGGATGTCCAGGGAAATTTGTTTATGGTCTGATCTTACCAATGAGGGGTTTACATCTGGTGTGGAACATAGAGTCCCCATGTTGGTGATGACCAGGTCCAATATGTTGTTCCCTCTTGTGGGAGTGCTGACCAGTTGTTCCATTGCGTTAGAGTTTATAAATTCAAGGAACCATTGGGCGAGGGTGTTTGGGCTTGAGTAGTTTTCCCAGTCAATGCTTGGGTAGTTGAAGTCACCCAATAACATAGTGTTTGGAGAGACCTTCATATTCTCCAGTGTTCTCAGGAATGCCAAGTGGGGTTCCTGTAATAGGGAGGGTGTTCTGTAGCAGGCTACAAACTGAAAGGCAGTTTTGCCTGCTGTTAGTTGCACATGGATGGTTTCCGATTCTTCGTGCAGTGCCACTAACCTGGAGGTGTAGGTATCTTTGATGAATATAGATAATCCCCCTCGTTTTGTGCTTCGGTCCGAGTTTTGGGGCCGAAACGCATGGTATGAGTTATAACCTGGTAGTGCTGGGGTGCTCTCAGGAGCCTTGAACCAGGTTTCTGTTACTGCACAGACATCGATTTTCTCCATACTGAGGAGAGCCTCGAGTGCGTGCATCTTGAGGTTTAGACTTCTGGCATTGAGTAGCATTACCTTTAGTTTTTTTATCCTTGGGTTGTCTATGGAGGTGGGTCTGTCCTTTGAGCCTTGCCTAAAAAAGGCACTATAGGGTTGGCAAGAGCCTTGGCCAGTATACAAAAGCCTAAGGGTGACAGGTGCACGCCATCCCTAGCAAAGCAACGTGGCTTGTCGAGCATGTCATCCCAGGCTGACAGACACTGGATCCCCTTTGAATGACACCAATACTTTAGCCAATTGTTGAAACTGATCATTTTGTCTTTATACTGTGGCATCATTCTTGGTGAGGGCAAGATGCTACTCAAGGTCAGGGTCATACCAGCCTGGACTACATGGTCAGAGAGCTCCTCTATGTCTCTTTTCATGTAGTCCAGGGAGGTACATCTCAGGTCATTCACACCAGCATGGACAATGACAGAGTCATACTTGTACTTGCTTTGGAGTGACCTGAGTGCTTGCGTTATGTGGCGGATCCTGGCACCTGACAGGCAGCTTACAGTAGCCTTCTCCTTGTTCAGTCTGGTGAGCGGGACATCAGTGTGCCGGACAATAGAGTCCCCTATAACAAGTGTATTTGGTGTGTTGTTTGGCCTTAAGGGCTGTGACTGTGAGGCACACTGATTTTGTGAGATATGTGATTCATGGGTATTGTTGAGGGGTGGCTGTTGCTTGGATATCTGCTGAGGAGGTCTTTGCTGTTTAGGCAGATTTTTATTTAGAGCCTCCGAGTATGTTTTTGTGTGTTTATGTGTTGGGTATGCAGATGCAGTAGGTCTGTGTGAGACTGGATTTGTGGTGTGGGTGGTTACCTTTTCCTCCTGACTGACTGTGCTAGTCTTGGGTTAAGAGAGCTCTGCCTCCAGTTTGGCTGTGTAACAGCATCTCTCACATGTATTAGAGTTTGTTGGAAGGAGGAGAGGGTTGTCTGTGTACATAAGGCAATTGTAACATTGCCTCAAAATTCCCAGATTCACCAGCTGGACTGGAGAGTAACCTTGAAACTGATCCTTGGACATACCAGATTAGTATAGGGAACTGTTTTTTTTACTGATCAGGTTAGGGAAGGGAACTGATTTTTCACTTGATCAGGAAGGACCAATCGGGAGCCTAATACTTATGAGAAGTCAAGGAGGGTGTAGTGCTTTTGTTAGTTAGTGTTTCCTTATAAGAGCTGAGCAAGTGCAGGGCTTTAGAAAGAGAATAGAGTGATTACTTTGAGAGTTTGAACAGTTCTAAGGGAAAAAGTGAAAAGCAGACTTTGTGGAGCCTGGAATAATTTAATCCTGTTTAGGCGGTGCTGCCCGACGCTGCTCAGTTTGCAAAACCGCGCAAAAAGAGAGTTGTAGGGTTTTAACAGAGAGAGATCAAGGAGTTTAGAATTGACCCAAAATGGCCAATAAAACTACATCTTCTAGATAGTAACCACTCCTCCAGGGACAGGCAGACTGTTCAGTGTTAATCACTCCCATTGGTGAACACAGAGACTTCCCTTTAGCCCAAGCAAGCACTGGCCTTCTAGAAACTTCCAAACAGTTCAGAACAGCAAATCTGTAACTGAACTTTCTTAACTTTCAGAAAATGGGAAAAAAGCAAGATTTTTTTTTTTTTCTTTTTGTTGTAGTTTAAAGGTAGCAGAGATACACAAGCAGCAAAATAATCACAACAGTGCAATAAATGACCCCACACTTGAGTGCTAGGCCAAAATCAGGTAAAATGCAGTTTTTAGAGAAAAAAAACGATTTTAAATTAAGTGCAACACAGGAAATGCAGTAAACAGGCTCTAGATGTGTTCCAAGTACTGTTACTGTTACAGATATAAACTTTAGCAAGCCGGAAAATGCCAAAAAATAGGGGGCAAAGCAGTAAAACTTAGCAAAAAATCAGAAGAAAATACTTAAAAATCACAAAAGTAGCTCCTTTTCTTATCTCAGCATTTTCTCCCCTTGGTAGGTGCTTCAGCAACAACTAGCAAGCCTGAAAAGATGCCAAAACCACCAGGCAGCCGTGTTTTAAGAGAAACAGAACAAGGAGTTTAGAATTGACCCAAAATGGCCAATAAAACTACAGCTTCTAGATAGTAACCACTCCTCCAGGGACAGGCAGGCTGTTCAGTGTTAACCACTCCCACTGGTGAACACAGAGACTTCCCTTTAGCCCAAGCAAGCACTGGCCTTCTAGAAACTTCCAAACAGTTCAGAACAGCAAATTTGTAACTGAACTTTCTTAACTTTCAGAAAATGTCATTCTTTGGAAGACATGAGCTTCTGCCATCCTGCGTTATTAATAACTTAGATAGCACTTATTAAAAAAATATATAAAAGTAGGAGAATTTCCCCTTTGTCTACCTCAGGTCTTTCCTGAAAAAGAGACCCTAGATTTGGTGGGACTTACAGGGACAACAACAGAAATACATGAATAAACAAGTTACTTTTCAGTACAATACAATGAAGCAGATTGGATGAATGACTGAAAGGCCTGTGTTACTAAATACATTTAGAAAAAGTGCAGAAATAAGAAAAAAATAGAACAGTTTCACTCGTTTAAAAATGTGATACCACAAATTACTGTCTTTTTTATTTTCTGAAACTTGACAAAGGTTTGTAACAAGAAATACAATATTCTGAAACATCATAGATATTTTAGTAAAGCAGTTAGCTTCTAATTATACTTGGATTCATTTACATCTACTCTTTAAATACTACTACTACTACTACTACTACAACTAATAATAATAATAATAATAATAATACAAATACTACTGATACTTCTACTAATAATAATAATACAAATACTACTGATACTACTACTACTACTAATAATGCAAATACTACTGTTACTACTACTACTACTAATAATAATAATAATAATACAAATACTACTGATACTACTACTAATAATAATAATAATACAAATACTACTGATACTACTACTAATAATAATAATAATACAAATACTACTGATACTACTACTAATAATAATAATATGTTTCCTTCAGCAAATAGCCTACTAAATAAGGGCAGTTATCTAAACTGATAATTACATGATGATTCATGTTTATTAGTTTTTCCATGTGCCAGTCCCTGATGTCTTGAAGAGACATCCTGTCATAATTCCTTATTTCAGAAATGACTCATCTGTTAATGTTTAAGTGAGCAAGACTACAGACTAATCTATAAAATAACTTTATTCCATCTTCAAATAATGTTAAATGTTTTAGTAGTTCTTGTACAAGTTTATTTCAATTTCTTTATGACAGCCCTCTGCATTTCTGACAGTGGCAAATGAGCTGTCTCTGATAACACGCAGACAGGTTCAAAGTATTTTTGTAGCAAATACAGGTTTGGTTGCCCAAACAGTTTAACTTGGCCACTCCAATCTTTAAGATAGTTCAAGTCTGGTGTCCCAGCTTTTTTCTCTTTAAACATTCATGTTGGTATCAGTGACTATCTACTCTCACTGCTTATTAATATTATAAGTTCACCTCACACATTTTTTAAGCTTTTGTCATTCATATGTGTGTTTTTCTGCTAACAAATTGTGCTTAGATTTTTGTACCTCTTTCAATGAGATACCATATCCTAACATCCTTCTTCTATATCCACCCTGACTCATAAAAAATCTCAACCCAAGTGCTTTTGATATAATCTAGATTTTCCATTTAGAGACATGTGCATCCAGTCCAAGACATGCTATTTCATTTAAAGTATTAGAAACCTAAATGCCCACTTGCTCACCTACCATCTTCAAAGAAAGTAGGGAAGCTAATGTACATGATTTTAAATATAGGTGTGTTATGTATGTGTGTGTGTGTGTGTGTGTGTGTGTGTGTGTGCGCGTGTGTGTGTGTGTGTGTGTGTGTGTGTGTGTGCGTGTGTGTGTGTGTGTGTGTGTGTGTGTGTGTGTGTGTGTGTGTGTGTGTGTGTGTGTGTGTGCGCGCGTATCTGCATTAGTGTTCTCTCTCTTTATATATGTGAGTCTGTGTATATATATATATATATATATATATATATATATATATATATATATATATATATATATATATATATATATATATATATATATATATATATATATATTTAGAGAGAGAGAGCGAGAGAGAGAGATCTATACCTATATATACTTTTTTCACAAGAACCCTGTCATTCTAGTGACAAAAATTTTCTTTACATAAATGTTATATTTAGCTTTTATTAGCTCACACAACAGTCAAGTTACATACTTAGCTTTTTAATTAACAAAATCAAGTAAGCTAGCACTGTTGTAGTCCAAATATATTATAAAGTCTGTTGAGGTGATATTTATTTGTTCCGAAATAACAGTCATTGAGTTTTTAAGACCAAAGTGTCCTAATCTTTCTGATACAATAGTTGTGTTATATAAATAAACCATTTATCCTGACAACCCATCAAGACACGTTACTTGTCATCTACTGTATCAGCACTGCTTCTGCTTTACAACATCTCACTTAGGCTGAAAATGTCAAAGCAGCGACGCTGGTTGCCCAGGGTTGACAATGGCTGTTTTGTAATATCCAAGCACTAGTGCAGCTACTCAGGAAGTAAAGCACTGGTCCAGCCAGCTGATGCCAGGGGTGGATGATTTATTGCTTAGTGTCCTTAGTGGCAGTTGGACCCCTTCCCGCTGTCACTCATGAACTGCAAGGTTTCTATCCTAAAGGAGAGGTTCCCTTCCATTCTAAAGAGATTACAATGCTTGTCATAAAGTGTCTTTGAGAGAAGGGAAACGGGTATAAAAACGGGCAAAGAAAAGAAACAATCAGAAGACGAGAGAAGATGGATGTTCTGTAACCTTTTCTCAGAGACCCGTTTCTTCTCCTTTTTCTCCTGTCTTTAGCAGGTTTTTGTTTTGGCTGATGACAATGCATAATAGCCTGATAAATTGATTTTGCAAGACTCCCTTCTCATCTCTTAGGAAGACGCTAACTTATTAGGACTTCAGAAGGCTCTGAAAGACAGAAGACAACAATTAGTTTGCTGGAGATGTCAGAAAGTAGCTACAAAGTTCTGCCAGGAGAAATCCTTTCTGACAGATCAGTGCTGACAAGGCTGGCAGCTGCTTAAAAGTGTAAAGCCAGAGTCTCCTGAATCTTGGAAGCAACAAGTAACTGTAACATATTCACTAAGTGAGGTAGTTTAGACTCCATAGTGACATGCCTGTGGTGTTATACACCTATGACCTGACAGACATCAATGAAAACATGTTCTATACATTTAAACTTATGAAAGACATTTTGTTTGCAAGCTTTTTCTAACATTTCCCACATGTCTGATGATATAACAAAAAAAGAGTAAAGACAAATGGAATTATCAACAAGTATAGATGAAAATACAGATGCCAAGGAAGAGAAATGTATATGGCTTTGCAAAAAAAGAAACAAATAAATGTGAATGTTTTTACAGAGATCTAATGGTCGAGGGAAAAAAGTAATGTTAATTCACATATACAGAAGGAGGAAGGGGAAACAATAAGGTTATCTTGCATAAAAACAAACTAGTTTAGTTTGCAAAGAAAAACAGATAATATGAATACAGCAGTGTTTCTTTTCCCAGACTGCTTTTGAGGCATGTACTATTTAGTTTACACTTCATATAGAAAGTTCTTTACTTCATTTGCACCTGTTCTTCACCAAAATGAAATCACCATCCCTTCAATTACCATTACTATATATGCTACTAGTAATATAATTACTTAAGGTATAGGTAAGAATCTACCCAATATGCATTCCACTTTAAAACAATGATGAAGTATACCATTTATAGTTAGTGGAAAGCTATTTGATTGTTTTTTTTTTTGCCTGCACAGGAAAACACTGTTTCTTGTGCAGACAGTATGTCCCAACATAATGACTGCATCACTGATATGTCAATACACAGAATCAGAGCACATACTCCATCCACAAAACTATCTGTGTCTTTTCCCACAGTAGAAAATTTCTACTTGATCCTAAAATGCAGAAGAAAAAGAACTAAATAATAAACACCATGAATAAATAACCATACCCTCTGATATGTACGTCATCCATTATAAAAATCAGTCAGTGATAATCACTTTAAGTAAAACAGTTTGTTGACAGAAGGAAAAAAAACTTCATATAACTTTACTTTCATGCTTCCAGCATGAGTGGATGAAAGAAAGTGTTTTTTTTGCAAGGGGTAATCCCACCTGTACCCCCTGAATTTATATATACCAATTCCACAGGCACATCAACTTGAAGAAAAGGGAAATTCCTCAAAAAAAGGGCAAAACCGGAGGCACAACTCAACAACAACGATTTCTTATGGAGCAACTGATGGGTTGAACCTCGGGCAACTGAATCTCAAGCATTCAGTCTTCATACACCGGTAGGTTACCCATACTTTCAGTTTAGGAAAGACCACCATTTTCTCTTTGAAAGCTATGTAGCAGGGTCTTAGGCTATCAGAAGGCTATTTGGGCAGCCTATACAGAAAACAACAAAATGGTTGTCAAAAAAACAAAAAAAACAAATGAGAACTGTGACAGGGAGTTCCATGACAAGCATGTCATGACCAGCATTTCATGTTTTTAGCTTTTAGAAAAAAATGCTAAAATAATCACAAAAGAGGCCACAATCTTTTCTTATTACACTAAAAGAAATATGAGGATCAGTCAATCTGAGAAAGACAGAGAAGAACTTTCCAGACGCATTCCAATTGTTTTTAAAAGACTATATACTTTCATCCAATGACAGTGTTTTAAGTTGGTTTATTGCCATTAAAAAGGCAGCTTGGAAAGGTTATACATCTTTAAACATGTTTTATTCTTAGTCATTTGTTAGCCAACTTAGACATGAAAAGTTCAAAGTTCAAAGTTACTTATCTCAAGGGTGTTTCAGGAGCACTAATCTGGTTAAGACATGTTTAGAACCATGCAGTTTATAAGAAAAACACTGAGCAAACTGAATAAAGAACTGCAAGACAAAGCTTAGTAGGGACTAGTAACCCTAATCATCTGTGTCATATTGTGAGATTGCCAACATTATTTACAATAAAGACATTATTGCTTTCTCTCTCTCTCTCTATATATATATATATATACACACACACACACACATAAATATATATATATATATATATATATATATATATATGTTGTCTTTCAGCTTTTCCGATCCGCTAATGATTGGCAGTAGATTTTGATGAACGCCGAGGTGCCAGCTCGACGTTCAACCTTCAATGAAGGCACACCCTCTTACGCATGCCTTTTGAATGCCCACCTAATCACGGGGAGGACATGCAGACTCCACACAGAAGGCACTCCCCGCACTCCAGCCGAGAATTGAACGGGAGAACCTCTTGCTGTGATGCAACAACGCTACCGCTATACACACATATATATATATATATATATATATATATATATATATATATATATATATATATATATAGTTACACTTCAGAATATCGAATTACTGAAATCTCAAACTGCATATAGCTGAGGCCATATGATCAATATTTCAGAACTTCGAAATTCTGAATGGAGATCTGCATACAGCGCAGAATGGGAAGAGTTCCCTTTTCCTTACTGTAGTGAAATCTCGGGCTTGATATATTTAAGTAGCAGGGGTGTGGTGGGTGCAGGGGTTTTGCCCTGCTACAGAAACATTTTGTTTGTTGTTTTTTTTTTTTTGGGGGTTTATTTTAGAATTTCAAGCTTCTGAAATGTCGATCATATGGTCTCGGCCATATGCAGTTCGAGATTTCAGCCGTTTGATATTTTAAACTGTAACTATAGATATATATATATATATATATATATATATATATATATATATATATATTTTATATATATATATATATATATATATATATATATATATACACACACACACACACACACACACATATATATATACATACACATATACATACACACACACACACACACACACACACACACACACACACACACACACACGTGCACACACATATATATTTTTATACTGGTATATTCTTTTCCCACTTATTACTTTTCTCCTTTCCTTGGTTTAAAATGATACTAGGTTCTACCTTTATCGGAAAGAATAAGAGAGTTGCTTCCAGCAAGTGTGTAGCTATTTTCAATGTTGTGTTTAATCTGAGTTAATAACAGATAATAAAGGTATGCAAATAAGTGAAGTTGTGTGTGTGTGTGTGTGTGTGTGTGTGTGTGTGTGTGTGTGTGTGTGTGTGTGTGTGTGTGTCTGTGTTGAGTAAGCATGGAGAATTTCTTGTAAATCACAGATTTCTCTTGTTCAAAACTTCCTTAAACAGATGCCAACTTACAGAATAAGTCCATTGTGGAGGTTAGAGTGAAGGAAGGCCATTTTAAGGGAATGGAATATGTGTGTTTGTTTTTGAGGGGCAGTGAATAGTGCTGATTGTAAGTTCAAGTAAATATGGAGCAGTATTCTTGATGTAGTAAATTGTAGAAAGTCATGACAAAAAAGTTGCTCTTTGGGAACTGGGAATGCATTATTAGATGTGTAAGTACGTAATGATGTGCATAAGAATGTAATAATAAAATAACTGTATATCTTGTTTGAGTGCTTTCTCAGCGGAATTTATTCTAGATTCTGAAATTTACAGACAGAGCTGAGAAAAAGTCATGCTTGTCTAGAGGTAATTGAAGGGAACTGGCTATATCATACTGGGAAGTAGTTAAGTCATCCTGTTGATGAGAGCTTAAAAAAGGGTTGCAGCACATTTGTAGGTAGTTATTGGAGAAGCAGTTTCCGCATAAATCTATTAGTCTTAAACATGAACTACTAGAGAGTCTTTGAGGGGTTTGAAGATTAAACTCAGATTCTTGGTGGCATTTCAATAAGTTTTTCTTGTGTAACCAGACACGTGAGGCATGTTATTTATGAGGGCTAGTCGAATACCATTGCTGCCTTTGTCATTATTCAGTGAGACAAAGTCATCAATATAAAGGATTACTTTTAGAGTGAGTAGAGCAGATGGGAAGTTATTAATGCAAAGGGAAAATGCATTGGGATGAGAATGGACCCTTGAGATACTACTAGAGTGGAGCAGTCTGGGTAGGTGCATGCGTAACATACAGTAATGGCATATTATGTAGTCAATCTATCATCTAACAGTAGGTGATTAATACAGGGGAGTGGATATGGAAGAAAAGAGGGGGACAGTACAGGACAGTGATGGAGGAAATTAATGAATTAAACAGGGAAGTGATTGGAGGAAACTACTGAAAGGGTTCTATGATTAAGAAAGATTACTGTTTAACAATGTGCAGCTGATAGAGTTAAAGCAATTATTTAAATGGACATCTCTTAAGAGCTGCATAGTGGCTGTCAGTACTGGAAATCCATTCTGCAGGAACAAGTATAAAACAGGATCTTTTGATGGTAGAAAGAAAAAATAAATGTTTTTTATAAAAGAGATACAGCCTGGAATAAGGTACAGATGAGTCATTGTGAAGGACAGAAATTAAGTCTGCAGGTCAGAGTATGGCTGAAAGTATTGTTGAAACACATTCATTAATTTGGAGAGGCTTAGAAGAAGACAGAAGAAGACAGTGATGAATTAGTTTGTTGCTCAGCTTGATAATCTGATAGATTTTATTTCTGGGTGGTCAGACCTTTTTGCAGTATGGTAATATTGAATGAATTATCAGGGGAAATGAGGGTATGGGTGTATTTAATGTGGGGTATGAGAATGGATTTGACAATTTGAGAATGGATTTGACAATGGAAGAATAAACTTCAGGTATAAGGTGGCTTGAAAATGCATAATATTGTTTTAGTTTGGAGCTTTAGAGATAGTGAATTTAACACAAAGGTGAAAGTTAGAAAGTGGTCAAGGAGAACACTAAAGTACTTGGAAGAGTTAGTAGAGGACACTGAACTTCCCCAGATACCAGTCAGCTATATAGTGGAACTATATGCAAATCTTCATGAATATCTGAATAGCCTGATTATTGTCTTTCTAGCATTTGATAGTAATCTGTTGCTATGCAGCCAATTAATGTTACATCTGGATAAGCAAGTCCATCCTTGTCAACTAATATGACTAAGGCTCAGATCTTCAGTCAGATTGTCATATAAAATATTCCAGTCTATAACTCCTAATCTTTTCCTCACAATGTTCCACCAGCCAGCTTCATCTCCAGATCCCTGTTAGGCTATATGAAGGCACATATAAAACTAATATATAATGATGAAAATTCCTATAGACCATATTGCAATGAGGCAAGGAAAGCTTGTTAGGTATGTTGATAAAGATGGAGCTGTTCATTTAGATCTAACAATATGGAAAGTAAATACTTTTTTTATCTGAGATGATGAGATATATTGCTATCAAACTAAAGGACAGAGTCCTAAGTATATATTCCTGGAATATTATCTTCATGGGAAGATATGTCTATTAACAGTGTCCACAAAGGAAGAATCAGATCTAGGGATCATGCCCAGCTTGTAGTGTCTTACAAAAGTATTCAGTTAAGAAAATATAGCTGCTGTACAAATGTAATGGAAGGATGCATCACTGAAAATGCTTGGAAAGTGAGTACTGCTCTGGGTGCATCTGGTGAAGATTTAATTATATTAATTGTAGCAGTATTTAATAGAATACATCAACTATCTGGACACAATGATCTTATAAAACTTTAGCAGCCAGTTTCTTGTTATAAAATAAAATAAACATTTGTGAATATTTGAGAATAGATATGCTTCTACCCAAATACAAACTGAACTACATTTGTACACCCACATATTGCAAGAAAAAAATAATCACACCGGTTTGACTAATTGGGAAAGAAGAGAAGCAGGTTAATGGACTGATTTAGATTTGCCTCACAGACCATGTTAGGCTTAAATGACAGATTAATTCATAAGAATGCTCATCATAATGGAAACTAAGCATGAGGGAAGTAAAGCACATAGCTTGTACTTCAGACGCACATATTGTAGAAATGCTAGTCACCAGAAGAAAGAGATTTGATTTGTACTATAGAGGGCTGCATCATATGCACTTTACCATCCAGAATAGAGGACTCTGATTAAATATACTGTAACTACAAAATGTAAGTGAAATGAAAATTATGTAAGTAATTGTCAGTGTCTTAGTGACATTCCTCATTTTGGTAAAACAAAGGTGACCCCTCTTTTGCAGCTGATCATAGTACATAGCCACAAGACTCTGCAAAGGCAAATTAAAAATACAGAAGGCTTCGTAAAGCTTGTACTGCCATCTAAACTAGAGGTTTGCCATCTGCACTAGAGATAACTGCAGCACCTGTAATGAAACTTCAACTCCTCTGCCATGAGCTAGACTGCTAACTGGTCCACTTCTTATGCTTGGAATTATGATCCCTCTACAGATGTACAAACTGCCAACCCTCTTCGTCTTCTACTTGTGAAAAAAGACTCAGCCTATGAAAAACACACTTCCTTTGACTGTCGGTTTGGTCACTCCCTTGCTACTGTCTATTTGCATGTGAAACTCATTGACAATACTGTTGTGCTTTTACTGGCAGCCTAACAGATCTGTTAGGGGGACAGACATAAAACAATCAAACAAAGTAATGGAGGCTGCTGCTATGCTGGTAAACGCTCATGCAAGCAGTATAAATCAAAGTTATAGTAAATCAAAATAGCAGGACTGAGCAAAAACAAGTGTAACACTTAAAGTTCAAAGTACTTTATTATCAATAATTAATAAGATAAGCGCTTTTGCTGTGTAGCTTCATCAGATCTTACATTCATTCTAAGATTCCACATCTCATATATACACCGGTTTTAAACAATTAATCAATCAAGTAAGTTAATTGGTATGATTATTTAAAGAAGCAGGCAGACATCAAAGACCCAGCTTAATATACAAATCTGATAAAGATAAAACCATTTAAAAACAATCTCATATATAAAGTATACATAGGAAACACATATATAAAAAAGTTATATATAAAAAATATATATAAAAAACATATCAGTTAGTACATATATATTTGTAATTAAAATAGATATTAGTGTGAGAAAGATTCAATAGACAAGTATGCTTAATGTCTAACATATAAAATTTCATATATATATGTATGTATAAATTAATATAATGTCTTATAAAATAAAGTAACCACACTACATGTGGTAACTAAATCTATGACGTAATGACATGGTAGTGATATAAAAGACAATTTGTTTACAGAGAGATAGAATACCTATTTCTAGGGGGTTTATCTAATGTTTCTACGCTGTCTTAATTTTGCCTTGATAGAGGCCCTATCATTGAGGCCTAATCCTTTATCTGATCTTAGTAGAATTATCCATTCAGTTTCCTTACTCTCTGTATATATCTTAATGTCACCCCCTCTAGAGTTGGGAGTAATTACTTCAAGTACCTTGAACAAAAATCTATGTGTCGTCATTTAATGCTACATGCTTGGCAAGGGCATTATGTAATGTACCTTTCCTTATGTGATATACATGTTCCCTTATCCTATCCCTCAGTGGTCGATTTGTTTTACCAATATAGAAGGATGAACATAATTGACAAACAGCTAGGTATATCACATGAGAAGTCATGCAGTTGGCTTCAGCTCTTATATTAAAAACTTTCTGTTGATCAGGATGAAAGAATTCTGTCTTACTGTCTATGTAACAACAGAAATTACAGCGACCACAGCGTCTTGTGCATCCATTCTGTATAGATTTCCTATCAAATTTAGGATGGCATAACATTCTTTTAAGTTGTGTTTATTCTTAAAGATAAACCTCGGTGTTTCTCCTACTATCTGTTTAATTTCTTCATCTATCTGTAATATACCCCAGTGTTTGTCTATAATCTGCTTAATCTCTATATGATCAGATGAAAACAAGGTGGAGAATTTAGTGAAAGATTCACTCATATTTTGTTTCTCATTATAGCTAGCACTGTTGGATCCAAAGTATGGCATAGCTGAAGTGGAGCGTAAATTGTACACGTCTATCTTAGAATGTATTTCCTCGACTTTATATCCTCTGTTTAATAGTCTATATTTCAAATCATTTATCTCAGTGTGAAATCCCTCTTCCATTGGATTCAGTCTGGAAGCTCTAATAGCTTGTCCTTTCACAATATTTCTAAAGACAAAAGGAGGGTGCATACTGGATCTTAGAAGCAATGAGTTAACATAACATGTTTCTGATGAACTCCAGTGTTAATTAAATTATTATGTAGCCTCTCTATATATAAGTCTAGAAACTCAATTCTATCCTCTGAAAACTTCATGGTAAACTTAAGACACGGTATTAAATTGTTCATGATTAGGTATGTGGATTCAAGTTGTTGGGGTGTCCCTTTCCAAAGAATAAAGACATCATCCACAAAACGTCTGTAAAATATCACATGTTTCTCAAAGAAATTTTGTAGAAATAATGTATGTTCTTCCCAATGTGCAAGAAACATATTGGCGTAGCTGTTGGCACAAGATGTACCCATGGCTACGCCATCTTTCTGGCTATAGATGTTATCCTTGAACATAAAGACATTATTTTCTAAGACTAATTCCAAAAAGTGAACTATTAAGTCAATAAGTACATTGGTATAGTCACTGTGATTTTTCAGGTACTGTAATGTATAATTCAAGCCCAGTTCATTGGGAATCACTGTGAACAGTGACTGTATGTCAAATGTGACAAATAAATAGTCTTTAGTGATTGTTTTGTCTTGAATACATTCATAAAATTTTGTAAGGAATTGTTTAGTGTCTTTTAGTACTATTTTATTTTTATTTAGTACAGCCCTCAGATGTTTTTCTACAAATACTGATAGATGTTCTGTGACCCAACCTCGTCCCGAAACTATTGGTCTCATGGGTGGGCTCTTATTATCCTTGTGTATTTTCGGCTGTCCTTGAATAACTGGTATAGTAGGTGTTAGAATATTAAGATAGTCAAATAATTCCTTGTCAATCAGTTTGCTTTTGAAAATATCCTCTAGCGTATTCTTCACATATCTTATAGTTTCTATAACATCGTCTTTTGTTATTAAATCATAGAATTTGTCCTGCATCAATTCTGTCATTGCTCCGATATAATTTTGCATATCCATAACAACAATGCTGCCTCCTTTGTCAGCTGGTCTAATAACTATAGTAGGGTCTTCCTGTAATTGTTTTAGACTTACTCTTTCTTTATAAGTTAAATTATCTCTCCTTTTACATCTTTTTTGCTCTACTCTGTCTGCATAGTATACATGTAACTCATCTTCAGTTAACTTCAAATATGCCTCAACGAGTGGGTGATGGGTTGGCACGAAATCACTTAGTCTCTTAAATGTGAATGCTTCTGTTTTAGAAGTATTGCTAGTTTGGGTTTTATATAACAATTTTAGCATGACTCGACCTCTGTGGGCCTTTGTCCATACGTATCGGTAGAGGAAAAACCAATTCAGCATTTGTTTTATTGCTAGATTTTTCTGTGGTTGTAACCTTTGGTCTCACTACAGCCTCAGAGTCTTGATTCATGTGAGGTCGAGGTCTATGAGTCGTGGGAGGCAGAAGAGGAAATTTTCAGGAGACATTCCATCCAACCAAACTTTAAAGAAAATGTGGACGCACAAGAATTAGTGCACAATATATCAAGTAAGACACTAACTTATGAAGATATTCAATTGTTAAGCAAGGGTCTAAACTTTATTCCAAGAAGTCACAGTAAACTAACAGACACAGTCACTGACTTGAAAATATTTTGCAGAAATGTCATGCTAAAATTGTTATATAAAACCCAAACTAGCAATACTTCTAAAACAGAAGCATTCACATTTAAGAGACTAAGTGATTTCATGCCAACCCATCACCAACTCGTTGAGGCATATTTGAAGTTAACTGAAGATGAGTTACATGTATACTATGCAGATAGAGTAGAGCAAAAAAGATGTAAAATGAGAGATAATTTAACTTATAAAGAAAGGGTAAGTCTAAAACAATTACAGGAAGACCCTACTATAGTTAGACCAGCTGACAAAGGAGGCAGCATTGTTGTTATGAATATGCAAAATTATATCGGAGCAATGACAGAATTGATGCAGGACAAATTCTATGATTTAATAACAAAAGACGATGTTATAGAAACTATAAGATATGTGAAGAATACGCTAGAGGATATTTTCAAAAGTAAACTGATTGACAAGGAATTATTTGACTATCTTAATATTCTAACACCTACTATACCAGTTATTCAAGGACAGCCGAAAATACACAAGGATAATAAGAGCCCACCCATGAGACCAATAGTTTCGGGACGAGGTTGGGTCACAGAACATCTATCAGTATTTGTAGAAAAACATCTGAGGGCTGTACTAAATAAAAATAAAATAATACTAAAAGACACTAAACAATTCCTTACAGAATTTTATGATTGTATTCAAGACAAAACAATCACTAAAGACTATTTATTTGTCACATTTGACATACAGTCACTGTTCACAGTGATTCCCAATGAACTGGGCTTGAATTATACATTACAGTACCTGAAAAATCACAGTGACTATACCAATGTACTTATTGACTTAATAGTTCACTTTTTGGAATTAGTCTTAGAAAATAATGTCTTTATGTTCAAGGATAACATCTATAGACAGAAAGATGGCGTAGCCATGGGTACATCTTGTGCCAACAGCTACGCCAATATGTTTCTTGCACATTGGGAAGAACATACATTACTTCTACAAAATTTATTTGAGAAACGTGATATTTTACAGACGTTTTGTGGATGATGTCTTTATTCTTTGGAAAGGGACACCCCAACAACTTGAATCCACATACCTAATCATGAACAATTTAATACCGTGTCTTAAGTTTACCATGAAGTTTTCAGAGGATAGAATTGAGTTTCTAGACTTATATATAGAGAGGCTACATAATAATTGAATCAACACTGGAGTTCATCGTAAAACATGTTATGTTAATTCATTGCTTCTAAGATCCAGTATGCACCCTCCTTTTGTCTTTAGAAATATTGTGAAAGGACAAGCTATTAGAGCTTCCAGACTGAATCCAATGGAAGAGGGATTTCACACTGAGATAAATGATTTGAAATATAGACTATTAAACAGAGGATATAAAGTCGAGGAAATACATTCTAAGATAGACGAAGTGTACAATTTACGCTCCACTTCAGCTATGCCATACTTTGGATCCAACAGTGCTAGCTATAATGAGAAACAAAATATGAGTGAATCTTTCACTAAATTCTCCACCTTCTTTTCATCTGATCATATAGAGATTAAGCAGATCATAGACAAACACTGGGGTATATTACAGATAGATGAAGAAATTAAACAGATAGTAGGAGAAACACTGAGGTTTATCTTTAAGAATAAACACAACTTAAAAAGAATGTTATGCCATCCTAAATTTGATAGGAAATCTATACAGAATGGATGCACAAGACGCTGTGGTCGCTGTCATTTCTGTTGTTACATAGACAGTAAGACAGAATTCTTTCATCCTGACCAACAGATAGTTTTTAATATAAGAGCTGAAGCCAACTGCATGACTTCTCATGTGATATACCTAGCTCTTTGTCAATTATGTTCATCCTTCTATGTTGGTAAAACAAATCGACCACTGAGGGATAGGATAAGGGAACATGTATATCACATAAGGAAAGGTACATTACATAATGCCCTTGCCAAGCATGTAGCATTAAATGACGACACACATAGATTTTTGTTCAAGGTACTTGAAGTAATTACTCCCAACTCTAGAGGGGGTGACATTAAGATATATACAGAGAGTAAGGAAACTGAATGGATAATTCTACTAAGATCAGATAAAGGATTAGGCCTCAATGATAGGGCCTCTATCAAGCCAAAATTAAGACAGCGTAGAAACATTAGATAAACCCCCTAGAAATAGGTATTCTATCTCTCTGTAAACGAATTGTCTTTTATATCACTACCATGTCATTATGTCATAGATTTAATTACCACATGTAGTGTGGTTACTTTATTTTATAAGACATTATATTAATTTATACATACATATATATGAAATTTTATATGTTAGACATTAAGCATACTTGTCTATAGAATCTTTCTCACACTAATATCTATTTTAATTACAAATATATATGTACTAACTGATATGTTTTTTATATATATTTTTATATATAACTTTTTATATATGTGTTTCCTATGTATACTTTATATATGAGATTGTTTTTAAATGGTTTTATCTTTATCAGATTTGTATATTAAGCTGGGTCTTTGATGTCTGCCTGCTTCTTTAAATAATCATACCAATTAACTTACTTGATTGATTAATTGTTTAAAACCTGTGTATATATAAGATGTGGAATCTTAGAATGAATGTAAGATCTGATGAAGCTACACAGCGAAAGCGCTTATCTTATTAATTATTGATAATAAAGTACTTTGAACTTTAAGTGTTACACTTGTTTTCGCTCAGTCCTGCTATTTTGAATTAAACAAAGTGTTTTGATTGGCTTCCAAAGTTACTTAATGCTGGTCATCCACAGCAACTGCCTTATTAATCTGTTCTTTATGCTTCTCATCATAGCTATTAAAGTCAAGTACAAACTTCTTATTTTCCTTTTCTGTACAATATTATCCTGCTCAATATGTTTATTTAATTGCCTCTAATACATACATTAAAAGAAGCAACAGTGATATTAACCTTAATTTTCTTGTCTGGGCAATCGGTCAAATTGTCAGGTTCATTAATGGAGAGTTCATTGTACTAATTTAATAAATTCATGTTCAATTAAATTCAATTAATGCAATTAAAAAAGTTGTTTATTTTAAAAAAGGAGTTGATTTGGCAGTTAAAGTTACAATCGTATAGGGCTCCTGGTTTGAATGACAAAGTTTCTTTGGCTTTTATTTTAAAATTAAGAAGTCTTTTACGGTGTTGTCTGAAGAAGTTTGGCTACTAGCTGGATGAAAGCGATTCGAATAAACTTGTGTGCTTAACTTTCACATTTTGTGGATTTTGTTGGACTTAGCAGTTTCACCTACCAGTCGCCACTCTTGCTGTATATGAGCCTTGACAGTATAACTCTAAAATATCCCTTCAACTCAGGTAATCCTAAATCACTTTGTTCTATTGGAAGGGTTAACTTATCTTACTTGGCCCTTATCCTCTTCCCCTCCCAGATAAACTCCTTCAATCCTTTATTAATTATTGTCCACAACTTCTCTTCTAGTTGATAAAAATATACCTGATCCATACATAAAAATAAAGAGACTAAAAACATTTTCAGTGCTTGTATACTGCTATCCATATCCATAAATAAGTGCTGCCAGTTTCTCAGCTTTTGTATTATCTTTTGTTTAGTCTCTTTCCACATACCTTAGCTGCCATGACAAAATCCTTTTTAATCCATTCTCCTAAATATTTCATTTATTTTGTCCTTATAAATACGGGCACTGCTGAACAAATTCATGTCTGTGTACATAGTTTGCAAGTGTAGCCTTTGTTTTATCTTAATTAATTTTATATCCTGAAAAGATGAAACTGTCACAAAATGTTCCACAATACTCAGATGTCCTTTTCTGGTTTTATCAGGTATGAAATAATGTCTACAAATAAAGTCAATTTTTCTGATTACCATACCAGTTGTGTCCTTGAATTTCTCAGCCCCTCATTTCCTTGCCAGTGGTCCTAAATATAAAGCAAATAACAAAGTTGAAAGAGGAGGACACCCCTTCCTGATTACTCTATTCAGACAAAAATTGTCAGACTGGGACTCTCCCACTTTAATTTTTGCCTCTGATCCTCACATATCATCTTCATTAATGCTATTATTGTATCATGGAATGCAAATATTTCCATTATCTTACTCATAAAATCCCAGCTTAATCTGTCAAATGCTTTCACTGCACCAAGACCCACCAACGACAGCAGTATTTTCTTACATTCTGCTTCCCTCTGAAACATCATTGTTCTGTTAATGTTGCCAAATGTTTGTCTACCCTCCACAAAACCACACTGATGCATATCTATCAATTTTCATGACATCTTTCCCATTCCTTTAGGTATTATAGACAAACACTTTATATTTGTGGTTTAAAACTGAAATGGGCCTATACAAAGTTGGGTCTGATGGGTGTTTATAGTCTTTAGGTATTACAAACACCAAAACTTTCTTCCTGGATTTTGCTGCTTCTTCTAATTTGAAAATACTGCTAAATCTTCCAGGTCCTTATCACTTTCACTGATGCTATCTTCCAAACGTCCACAGGAATAGTATCTTTTCCTGAAGACTTTCCTGAAGATTGATGATATGTAACCATTTGTATCTCACCTCCTCCTATTTTAACTGTCAAACCTCATCTGTCTTATACCTTGGCATATTTAATTCTTCCATAAACATTTACATTTGTACTCTTGTCTTGATTTCTACATTCCTCTGCTTTATACAAATTTTCATAAAATTTCCAAAATATCTCTAATACATCTACACAATATCTGTTTATTTTTCTTGTTATAGTCTACCTATGTTTGACAGCAACCCTTTCTACTTTCTGTTACCTATGTCATTGTGCTAAACATTTTTATGCTCTGAAGTTATCATAAAAAAACAGTTGCTTGACAACCATATTTCTAAACTTGTTTATATTATCCATGTACTCACTTATTTTTTATTTAAAACTCTTTAAAACTTGTGGCATTCCCTTATTCTGTAATACTTTAGCCTTTGTCAACCCCTCTAAATAATCCCTGTTACTTATTAACTATATATCTTTTTCTTTTATTTCTACTCTGATTTTAAACCCCACTTTCATTTTATCCCACTCATTGGCTATAACTTCTGAAGAAATTTCTATCTTCCCTAATAATTCTTGAATAATTTCCACTACCCACTCCTAAATTCCCCTCTTTTTAACAGGTTGATGGGAAAGCAACAGCTTTTCATTTATACTTCATTGCCCTACATTTTTATCTTAGTTGTTACTGGCACATGATCTGAAATAGATACTAGATGGGTTAAATGTAAATGTTCCTAAGAAATATAAGTTCTGCCAGGTCTACCCCAGTTATTGTACCTTGGGAATAATATGCAAATTCTCTCCAAGGTCCTACTACTGAATTCATGTCTTCAGTTCCAAATACTTTTATAAATTACTTCAGAAACCTACCCTCTTTTCTTATACTTTACCTTCTAGGTTCCCCATATATATTCTAACTATTGCAAATCAAGTTCCAGCCCTAGCCCCAGCCTATATTAATATTCCCTGCTGAAAGTTGATTTCTCCCAAAATTTTCTTAAACTCCATAATAGCATTTTTAGGTAGAATTTAAATACATTTAACAATAATAGTATAGCAATACTGTATCCAGCTAATCACCTCACTGCTGCAGTCAAAGAACAGGACTTCTCCAGTTTCACTAGTAAAAAACTTTAATAAATCCAATAAATAAAAGCCATAACTATTGCTTGAGTGCTTTCATCCTAAACAAACTAGGATTTCATCACAATCACTTTCCACTTAAGACTTCATCCTTTTATAGCATTATGAACCACTAATTAATTAAAAAGGAATTTCTAAAAGAAACAGTACAAACAATAAAACCACTCTCAGTGACTGTCAGCTATGTGTAAAAATTAAGAACACTTCCTCAACATCATACCCATGATCATTTAAAATAAACATAAATTATGTAAAAAATACTTAAAGGTTGAACTAAAAATGTTTTATCTATTGGATTTATTAAAGTGTTTTACTAGTGACAGAGGAGAAGTCCTGTTCTTTGACTGCTGTGGTACATTTGGGGGAATTTAAATAAATGTCAGAGTAATCCTCCTCCCTTGCCAATAGCTCTTTACTATTATAAATCTACCATTATTATCTTCATTTTCCTCTTCTATCAGTATTGGAGCTCCAATAGCAAAGAGTGTAAGTACTCTCTGTTTCCTCTGTGCCTAATTTTCTATATCATCAATCATGCTGAAAGCCTTCCTTTATCAAATTCACATGCTCACTTTTTTCCAAATGTGTCTCATGTAGCATTGCTATTTGCATTCTGCAGTTCTTAATATAATTGAATATTCTTACGTGTGTGCCAATAGTTGTGATTCCATTCAGATTCCAAAATAAAATGTATAGTATAGCAATTATGATAAGAAGTTTTTATTCCCACCTATTATATTGACAGTTTTTTTTTAATGTCTGCTTCCAGCTTTTGTGTTACATGAATCCACTAATGTTTGACATGTTCCTCATTTATAGAGGTATTTTTGTCATCTCCATTTGAACCTATGACACATTTTACAAGACTTTTTTGTTTTACTATAAACCCTCAAACAAAACACAAATACAGCTCAGAACATTCCCTAACTTATTAACTTAAAACAAACACACAAAACAATGTACATCTTCAAATAATAACATTTACCTCTTCTGATAGGAACAATTGTCCCAAATCAACAGCTTCATCTACAGATATCACCTAACTTAAAGTTAAGGTTATCCATCTTAAGGCTCATGTTGCAGCATGTGCTCCTACTTAAAGTAATTGATGCTTGCTCTGGTCTTATCTTTATTTTCCTCCCAGATTTGAAAAACAATATGTATGTTTTCAGAAAATATAAACTTTTAGACTTCAGAAAAAGTGTACTGGCTATCTTTAATTAAAACGAAATTATACACCACTCTAGTGAATGCACTGAATTATTTAAGTACCAGGAAAGCTGCTCTTACTCATTTCCAAAAATGTCACATTTTATTTTTACTAAGCTGCTTGACCTTGTACCTTTTCATTTTAAGATTTCTTTAGCAAACAGCGTGGAGAACTCTCAAAATGTATTATCTGCACCTATAGTTATCTTATCTCCATGGAAACATAAAAAAAGAATGTCCAGCTGCCCTGAGCTGCAGGCTTCTCAACTCACACTGAACATTTATTTGCTAAAGGAAAACATTTCATTACATTCACAGTTTTCTCTTATTTTTAAAGCCTACATGATTGCACAAAAAAGTTATTAGATTAAACTAAAGGCATTAATCCAGACATTCACCTAGGCAAAAGATAAAACATCTTAACTCAATATATATCATAATTAGTGTATTTTACATCTCGTTCCCCACCCAACAGACCAAGATTACAGCATATTAACTTAAACATGCTTTTTTTCCAGCCTTTCCTCTATGATTACATTGTAATGCCTATATTTCTTAAAACTAAAAACAGAAACAAGTAGTTGTTTACTTTTGCATTTTATGACATATAGCACTCACTGAAATGCTTAATATATAACATGCAATTCATGTCATGAGTTGTTTTATGCAACTACAGTTAAGAACAAAATATAGTTTTAATTACACTTACTTTTTTTTCCTTTTAGTGTCTTTCCAAACATTAATGTCAGATATATACCTTCAGTTCCCTCATACATTTAACAAAGTCAACAAAAGTCCAATTTTCATAGCCACTTTTTCTTGTAAAGCCATACTTCATAAATGTGATTGATGATTTATAGTCTCACATGTATTCACTAATTTCAGTGTTGTTAGTCTTCTTCCTGTTCATCACTATCCCCACCGTCATACTCTGGTTCAAGCCCAAGTAAGTCCGGATTTTTCTGGTCAACTCCTGTGCTTTATCCTCTCTCTCAAACATTTTCCTTTGCAATATTGGAAAATGTTTCACTGGCAAAGTCTCTCTATGAGCTTTATTATCAGAGTAATGAGATGCAGTGCCCAATACAGTTTGATTGCTCATTTTATGTTGGACAAACTTTTGTATTTCCTCCTTAGCCTGCTATGCACCAAAAATGTATTTGATCCTCTGAAAAAAATATTCTGAATACAGCTGGATAAAGCAGCTTGAATCTCACACCTGCCCCTCAACAGTCTCTGGTTGCTGGCTTCTCTTCTGCCTGATGTATAGGGAATAATCATTTTGCACAAATACAATACTGTCTCCAATTTTAATACTTTGCCCTTCTGCCACAGTTTTGTCAGGATCAACTCTTTCTGCATCTTCACTAATGCAGCTCTTGTTTGCTTTCTCCTGATCAGGTTTGGAGCATACACTCTATGTGCCCTTTCAATTAACAAATCCTGCTGTGGAATACCAATCCAAATGCTTATTTATGTTTTCATAATTAAAACAATCTGTTCCTTCCAGATCTTCTGTTACACTAGAAAAATCTCAGGTTTCTCTGTGTGCTCTGTCCTCTAACTCTGCCATTGTTTGAAACACCTTTTCTTGAGCTTCTCATACTCAAACAGACTTTACTTCATTTAAGCTTGTGACTTTTGCATTCTTTTCAGTTCATCTGAATAGTTGTTTAAAGCTTCATCCATTTCTTCCAGCCTTTTGTTTTCTGAGTTGATATAGTCCTTCCATATTTCACTTAGTTTAAACAGTACTGAGCACATCTGATTTATTTTTTCATCCAAATTACTAGAAATGATATTTTGTACCAAAGTTTGAACTGCTTTTTGATGAACAGCTGCAGGATTCTTTCCAGTCAGTGCTTTTTCTTCACCTTTTCTAGTTGATATTCTTTCAGACTTTTTAAGATACTGCTTTGCTAGCATCCAAGCAGTGTACATACTAGCCAGTAACTGAATTATACTAAAACTGGCAGAATTACTAGAACTTATCTCTCAGTTTCTTTTTTCATACTAGGAGAGCCAAAGTTAATCTGTTGATAAATGGGCAGCCGTCTTGGACATTTCAACTGTTTGACCACCTTAAGGAAAAGAAGGTACATAGGATGGGCTGAGAAGAGGATGCCTAGGTGCAAACAAGCAAGCCATAATAAAAGAAAGATGCAGTTCAATAGAGACACTGTAGACATTCTAGCCAAATGAGTCTGCTATGTACTTCAGGACTTCTGAATGCAGGGCTATGTTTGGATGGGTGCAACTTCGCTCAGACCATAGGAATAATCTTTTACATTTAGGCAGATAGGATTTCCTACCACTAGATGTTATTTATAGAATGCATAGCACCTCCTGGAAGACACTATCATTGAACTGGGCTGATGCCTCCACCTGCAAGATTTAAGTTGTTATGCCTGGGAAAGACAAGTGACCTTATTTCTTAGGTTTGTAGGGCACATATTTGCACATGCCCATTTCTGGTCATCTGGATTAACATGGAAAACCATGATTGCCTTGTGCATAGTAGAGTTTTGAGAATGAGCTTTGCTCCATTCATCCTTGATGTTTCAAAGGTTTCAGGATTATGAGTATTGATGGGAATATATAAATGTCATCCCCTTTGTCAGGAATAAGGAACACATTACTGTTACTAGTAAATTAAGCAATTCATGTTTCACTCTTCAGTCTTTTGACAGCAATGAAAAATAGATGAATTGTGCGTTAGCATTCCTTTGCTGACACTTGCTTAAAGATTCCTTCATTGACTAGTTTTCAGGATCCAGATAGACTACAGCTATGATCCCTTTGCATGCCTCTATCCTAAACAAATACATACCTGAAATATCTTTTTTAATTTTTTCTAGCTCCTTATACTGTTATAAATAAGTTTAATGTAATCATCATTTGTTTGTTTCAGAACATTTGTTCCTTTTTTTGAAAAAAAAAAACATATCGATAGCTAGATGGACAGATAGATATTTTGTTGTTTCTTTTCCTAGAGACTATATTATGTTTCTGTCCATAATCTTATGTCTTCTACATGCAGTGCTACTGTCTCTTTACCATACAACTTCAATTTATCGAGATCATTTTCCAATTGTTCATTGAATACCATTCCTTTAATATGCACTGGCTGCTATAATTTCCTTATTTATTGCGTTTTATAAAAATAGGCAATACGGATGATATAGAAAGCATATTTTCCATGGTTTTGGCAGTTATTCATAAGCATAGCTGGCACTTGCCAAAGCTTAGCAGTATATATATATATATATATATATTTCTAATGTCATATATTCATATACATACATACATACATACATACATACACACACACACACAGGTTTTAGACACCACTTCATACTATTCAGTTATATTATTGATGGTACTCTCTGTATTCATTGTTTTTGCTCCTCCTAAACTGTAAATTGGTTGTTATGACATAATAGTCTGCTAAACCTTTTAGAATGTTTAATAGAAGCAGTGTTGTATCTTCATTTGGCAGCTGCTGTTTTATACCAGTTTCTCTTTTAGAAGATTGCATTTTTAGAGTCTGTTGTTATATTTCATTTATAGTACACCTTAATGCTGTTTCTCCAGCTCCACTGAGCAGACATTATTCTAAATGTTGCTACATGTTATATTTGCATCCTTTAACTTGCTGTCTCACCTCAACCTAACTATTGTTAGTCATTTCTCTTCCAGCACTGTCTTTGTCTTATGCTGGACAATGATTTTTAGTTTTTCAGTTTGTTTCAATTTCTTTTTTTCCCCATTTTTAAGTTCCTAGTGCAGGTTTTTTGTAGTAGCCTCTTCTTCTTCTTCTACTTATTTTTCTTCATAATACCATTTATTTTGTAACAACTTTACTTTTGTTCTTTAGTTATTATTGTTACCTTCTTACATGATCCTAGTCTTTTTCTGCATCGTTTCCCAAGTTACTTTTTCAAGACTTACACTCAACACTATCCTTATGTTTTATATATGTTTTCTAAGTTTCTATTCACTGATATTTGTTTTAATTTACTACTTTATATTTTTAAACAATTTTTCCTTTTTGCAACGATTGTACTAGCTTTGTCTCTGCGGTGTCAGTGCATTCATATTTTAGGCAGTCAGCATATTTTCTGTTGTTTTCAAGCAAGAATATAACAAGCATTTTATGTTCAGCTGTTGAATAAGTTAATAATATCATCCATACTCATATAAATATAGAGAAGCAGTAAAAAATGATATATAATGACTTTAAATAAATGTGAAGAAAATAACATACATATACTAAGATGCTTAAAAAAGTGCCACATTCAAACATTCTTTCTTTCTTTTCTTCCGATGTCTATTTTATTGTTTTTCAGGGTTGCAAGCTATACTGGCAACCAAACTGTGTTTTGCAGACTGTTAATCCTTTTGGAGGTGGAAGGCCATCAAAGGATGCACACACAAACTATAAGAACACAAATCAAGTGCACATCTACAGCCAGGGTAGAATGACTTCCAATTCACCATTTAGCATGCCACTGGAAATGACAACAATTCACAGAACATGGGAAAAACCCATGTTGATACAGACAGGACATGCAAACTATATACAGAAGGTATTCCCGTCAGGAAATTTACTGGACAGACAAGCACTGTGAGGAAGTAACACAAGCCACTGCACCACTGTGACACCCCACTCATCTTCTGAGAAACACAAAATGCAATCTAATGGTAATGTATCAAGAAAAGCTTTATCTTTTGTCTAATGGAAATTTCTATATAGATTGTGTATCATCCACACAGAACTGAAACTTCTTACAAAAAGGAAAGTATTGATTATTGGAGGTGTAAATCCTTAATTAAGTTAGATTGGTAGCTTATGGTTTATGATTTTAAAGTTTTAAAACCTTTTGGAGAAAAAATCTATGTTTCCTGCAAGCATTGTAGTCCAATAAATTTATATTAATAGAACTTTTGGTGGTGTTTAATGTGCCAGTTCCTGGACTTGTAACCCAGTCTCAATTTCCACTTCTGTGGAGTTTAGTAACAACAGTCAGAAAAATGACTACAAAGAATCAGAACGATAAGTTTACACACTGATTATAAACAGTAGCACTTTTGCACATCAAAGAAATATATACTATTAAGATGATGACAAATAGAATATAATTACTGGACAAAATTGAAATCAATAATAGAGAACTATCAATACATATTCTATTTTATGATAAATTTATACTGTTTGGGTCTTTAATGAATTTTAGTAATACATAGCGTAAGAACTGATGTAGGCACTTGTGTAAATAGTTATTTGTTTTATTTTGTTAATATGCTCACTGCTGCACATAATATTTCAATAAAAATATTATATAAAAAGGAAAGTGTTATCATTCCACACATTCCATTATAATAAGGAAATTTATCATGACAGTGAGTGGGTAATTTAGAGTTTACTTACCGGGAGGGGCTTTGTGTAGTCATAAGACCTAGCTCCCCTGGATAAAAACATGAATTACCCATGTCCCTACTAGGGTGTATTGCATTTATAAAATGTCACTATTTTAAAAAGTTAACCAAAATTAGCCATGACCCTACCATAGTGTATTGCTATTCATCATCATCTTCTTTCGGCTGTTCCCGTTAGGGGTCGCCACAGCAGATCACCTGTTTACATTTCTTCCTATCCTCTGCATCTTGCTCTGTCACACCAACCACCTGCATGTCCTCTCTCACCACATCCATAAACCTCATCTTAGGCCTTCCTCTTTTTCTGTTACCTGGTAGCTTCATCCTTAGCATCTTTTTCCCAATATACTCAGCATCCCTCCTCAGCACATGTCCAAACCAATGTAATCTTGCCTCTCTGGCTTTGTCTCCAAACCTTCTAACCTGGGCTGACCCTCTAATATACTTATTCCTAATCCTGTCCACCCTCGTCACACCCTGTGCAAATCTTAACATCTTTAACTCTGTCACATCCAGCTCAAACTCCTGCCTTTTTATCAATGCCACTGTCTCCAACCCATTTAACATAGCTGGTCTCACTACCCTCTTGTAGACCTTCCCTTTCACTCTTACAGGTACTCTGTCACAAATGACTCCTGACACTTTTCTCCACCCACTCCATCCTGCGTGTACTCTCTTCTTCACCTCTCTTCCACACTCACCGTTACTCTGAACTATTGACCCCAAGTATTTAAACTTATCCACCTTCGCCACCTGTACTCCTTGCATCCTCACCATTCCTCTATTCACCCTCTCATTCACACACATATATTCTGTCTTAGTCCTGCTGACCTTCATTCCTCTTCTCTCTAGAGCATATCTCCATCTCTCCAGGGTCTCCTCCACCTGATCCCTACTCTTACTACAGATCACAATGTCATCTGCAAACATCATAGTCCATGGGGTCTCCTGTCTGATCTCGTCTGTCAACCTGTCCAAACAAACAGTGTGCCTTTTTTAAAATGATAGCATTTTATAAACACATTTACTCTTCTGTCTCTGTAAACTGATATGATATAGAATGCATGATCTGTAATGAGCATGTGCCCTGACCAGGAGTATGGCAACACATTCGCAGTACCTCAGTTTAGTGCAGTGGCTGTCACTTAAGCATGACATTAAAACAAAACAAAAAAGAAAGGTGTGAAACACAATGCCCATGTGCTTTACAGTTGCTGGATGCATGTAATTGATTTTAAAATACAAAATAACTTAGTCTGCACAAGGAGTGCAGTACACATAATAATACTTCTTATAAGAGTTTTGCTGCTTAGCTTTGTTTAAAAATGTTGGCTACAGTTCTAAATTTGTTCAACAGGTACACAAATCTCTATAGGTACTAAATTTACAGGTGTAAGGTGATGGGTTTTACTTCTACAGGAGGGCAATGCACATCAGTGGAAAGTAAAATTTTCCATGCAGTCATGCTTAGTATCCGAAAATCCTATGCAATAAAGGAGTGGGAGAACATTTATATATATATATGTTAAATATATATATATATATATATATATATATATATATATATATATATATATATATATATATGTGTGTGTGTGTGTGTGTGTGTGTGTGTGTCTGTGTGTGTGTATCTGTGTGTGTGGGGGGTGGGGGGGGTGGGGGTGTCAGTTTCATAATAAAGTGGCCAATGGGTGTTATCAGGTTAAGTAGAACAACTCTCCACTGAACTATACTTAAACTTTGGTCTGCTTGTAATATGGGAATACATAATTTAAATTGCAGAAATGCTTCCTAGGCACCTTTTGCTTGCTTCTGCATTTACTGAAAAAAGTATGGTCTCTAGTTAATGAGAAATCTGCTTCCCTTAGAAAGTTGCAGAAATGACACTGAAAAATATTAAATATGCTTCCCGATTTTCATCAGCTGCTTTAAACGTTTCTTAGCCATTCTCTTTACACACTGGTGTACATATTTATATACATACAGCTTTTACTGAAGTCAGCAGTATATCCTGTACCTACTAGTTCTGTTAGCATGCTAACAGCATTTTATGTGGGGAAGCAAGTACAGTAAAGCTCCTCACATCTGAACTTCAGAACTATTAAAGCTTTAGCATTGCATACATTTCTAACACACAAAGGTTCATTTCACAGGCACTAACCAACATCCATATTAACAGCAGCAAGGGAACTGCAAAATGTTCCTATCTTTTGTTAGGATCAGAGTGTTAATGACTTTATTCTGAAGATGCATTGATGTCCTGTCTTAATTCACTGACAAATGAATACATTGATACTTGCAACTGTATATGTATGCTTCATACAATACAAAATGAATTAATACTGGTTTTCTTGCCAGCTTCAGAGCAACACTGAATGCACTGCTTAACTAATTTTTAAAAGAGGTGCTCATAATTAAAAGGTTCAACCTGGAGCAAATAAAAAAAGTGTGATATCTCCCATTTTCTACTGTTCAAAATCTAGGCAATGTTGCAGAGTTTAGAGTGCTTCATGAGGATTATGAATGTCTGTGTTCACTTCAGGAAATTCTTACAACTGAATTACATGCAATTTAAGACAGATGTTGTGACTTCAGAGTTATAATGCTTTAAAAGACCAGAACTTGTTTTTAACTAAAGAAGAAAAGCACATAGCCTATGTCAAATAAATGTCATCATTCGGATCCCCTGCAAAGATTACTTGTGTTTGTATATTGATATTTAAAGCATCTGTGAGGGTTAGTTGCATGCTAGTTACCCACATTTTTTCAGAAAAGATTTGGTTTGATTTGACTATTGAATGACAACTGTAAGCAAAACCACCACCATCAAATAAATAAACAGTTTAGAATGCTCCTATCCTCAGACATTTTATAATATGAGTCAAAAGTTAGCAGACCCATTGATGTGGTCAGCAGGTTGATGCTTCTTACCTCAGTCTAAGTTAATCCAACTTCTTGATTTTGACAGAGGGTAGAATGGTACAGTGACAGGCTAAGTGGCTTTTCATGTCATCATTATAAATAGATAACCTATATACTTCACAGAACTAAAGAAGGAGGCAAAGCATGGTATAGCTTTGCTCTCCTCCATTGTTTGTGTCTTTCGGCTTAGGGGTCGCCACAGCGGATCTCCGGTCCGCTAATGATTGGCAGTTGATTTTTACATACCGGCTTACCAGGCCTGATGCACAACCTTCAATGAAGGTACACCCATTCATGCATGTCTCCACGCAGAAGACGTTCTAGCTGAGAATCGAACCGGACAGCGTCTTTCTGTGAGGCGACAACGCTACTGCAGCACCACCACCGCTCTCCTCCATTAATCTTTTGAAATGCTTTTGAATTATAATTAGATGCTCTGCATGTTTCTGAGATATGCATAATTTATGATATTGTCAAGAACTATAACCTAGCTGTCCTCCTAGGCAATCTTCAATAATGGCTATACATTTGCATTTCTTATCCCTTGTAGACCCAAATTTACAAAATATGTGGTTATGCCACCATAAATATTTCTACCGAGTAATTTACTAGTTATGTAGCCCTCCCAATATACAAAGAGGTGTGTAGAATCACAGCTATCCATGGTAGTAGCCATTTTTTTTCTGTGAGTGTGTATTGTTTGTATTTTCTTTGATACTTACACAAATGCCATTACAATAGCAGGTATGCCTGTACAATGGCTGCTTCCTGCATATCAGTTTTAGCTATACTGCTTCATAAAAAGTAACCTGGCAGGAATGGTACCAGACCTGTTTGCATATGGACATATCATACAAGCCAGCATTTATGCATGGTCACTCATCTAATACAAAGCATCTGAATGTTACACACCAAGTGCATAATTAGACAAAGTATTCAGGTGCAATTATATTTTGGCCATATGTGGAACTTTGGAAGTATGGTACCTCTAATATTTTACATTTTAAGACATGAAGTCAGCACAGCCCTTGCTTTCATAATGCAAATATTGTAGCAACTGCCTTTTTTACCTCGTCTTTAAAATGTGTTTGTTGAGTTTTAGAAGTTTATTTTGCCATCTCCCTACATTTTCTTATATGTAGTGATGTGCATGTTATTGGTGTATTACAATAAGTCACACCTACCCTGCATCAGTGTAGAGCATCTGCTTTGAAGCTGCAACACTGTGATACATTTCAGTATAGACCAGTGTTTTTTCTCTGATTTGTTTCCCCTGCTGATGCATCTTATTTTACAGAATGAAGAGTGTCATACTGCATTGTCACATTGTCTGCCTAGGTATATACCTTTAGATATTGTTATATTATGCTAATTAACATTTCAATGCATGTCATTAGTATCTTCCTGTCAAGAGCATTCATCCTCTTAGTGGCTTATCAGGTGCATTATTTTAGCATTTGCTTATTGCATGAAATCTAGTGTAATTTACAATATTCCTCTAAAAGTTCATTTGCACTTCTTTAGTACCATGTGGTCACTTTGTTACAGACCATTGCACTGCTTCATAAGTGCTTCTGTCTCCCTTGTGCTTCATCAGTATCACATGGCCACTTTGTTAGAGATCGCTGTACTGTTTCAGAGGTGCTTCTGTCCCCTTTGATTTGCATGGCAATGTTATTAACAGAATATGTATTTATTCATTTGGCAGCTGAATGACCAGATGAGCTGGTTTCTAGTGTTCTTAGGAATCTGAACAGTGACCTTTTCAACTGGTCATTGGCCAGTGGCACAAGTGTCTAAGGACTGGAAGATGGCAAGACTGATATCCTTGTATCGATGTAGCAGGAAAAGAAATCTGAAATAATCTGAAAAGGCAAGCTGAGTATGATGCTTCACAAAAAAGTTGTTTCAGAAAATAGTGGTATCATATGACAGAGCACACAGAAAAAACAGAGATTTTCTGCTATACCAGAGAAATTGGAAGGAACGTATTTTATTAATTTTAACTGAGGGTTTTGAAACATGCCCAATAACTGATTTCAGGTCATGTATCCATAAAATAAATCCACATGCTAGTGGGGTACAAATGAGACACTGGTTCTTTTTTACTTCTTTGTTAAAGTGAGAGAGGAATTTAAGGGAATGCTAGTGGAAATGATAAGAGAAGATAGAAACTGCGCCAGAAGGGATAGCTAATGAGTGGGATAACATTATAATGACAGTTAAAAATATAATAGAAATAAGAGAAAAAAGACATATGGGATAAAGTTTCCAAACTCACACAACTGCAATCGCAAATCACTGACATACATTAACCAACCAGATGCAAAATGTACCAAGGATAGAATTTTGAAGTTAGTTAATGTTTGTGTTTGTATAGTGCATATTTAAAATATTTATGGATGTTTATTTATTCAAGAATTATTTTGTTAATGTATGTGTGATTCAATGTCAATTCAGCTTTTTTATTGGTATTTTATATCTTGTAATGAATGAAAAGCATTATTTACAATGGATTATTTTAAGTATCTGATGAAATCTGATGAAGGTGTGTCTTCATCAAATTTTGTATCTAATTGGTTCTTGTATATAACTGATTTGTGGTCTTATACTGCACTTGTGTGACTTTGGATTCTTAGCTTCTAAAAATGCAAGTTTCCTTGATGGGTTTTTTTCAGTATTATATATGGGATAAAAGTAATAGGAATAATTCTGTGGGGTTGAGAATCTGAACATACTGCAGGATAAAGGGTATCTCGCAAGGCAAGAACAGGAACAACTGCAAAGTGCTAAAGGAAAAATAAGAGAGCATTTGGATAATATGCATGAGATAAGAAAGGTTGTTGTTAAGCACCTATCTTTTATTTATATATGTATTTGTTTAATACCAATTCCAAAGCACAAAAACTTTTAGTACAATGACTTAGGCAATAAAAAGTAGAAAGACTTGTTAACAAGCTTAGAGGGCCTATAATAACAAAAATAATCAGACATCTTGTGGTGGTATTAGAGATATTTCAAACATTTTATGAAAATTTGTAAAAAAATATATATAAACCAAGAAAAGGTGTAAATAAATATATTTGAGGATGACTTCATTATGTCAAGGTTAGAGGCAAATGATACTCCACAATTAATAACTAAGATAGGAAGACATGGGACAAAAATGGGGATGTATAATCAATCAACAGTGACGTCTTCAGAAATGGATGGTATTACTCTAGATCTATCAAATCTGGGAGGAAAAAGCATGATAAAGATCTAGAAGGTTTTATTTAACAATATTTTAAAAGGACAGAAGTACTAGCATCTTTGAAGAAAGTGGTGGTGACAGTATTAACAAAAGAAGATACAGACTCTTCACACCCATCTTCTTATAGATCAATTTTAGAATATGATTATAAAATGTTTTGTCTAAAAGAAAATGCAAAGGTGTTACCAAAACTGATAGATATGGATCGATGTGGTTTTGTGTGGGAAGGCAAATATTTGACAATATTATCAGAATAATAATGTTACAGAGAAAAGCAGAATGCAAAAATATACCAATACTGTTTGTGGGTCTTGATACAGAACAGACATTCATTAGTATCAGGTGGGATTTTATGTTTAATGATAGCATTTACATTCCCTGCTAGAATAATAGGTTAAATTAAGAGGATATATGAAAGGTCAGAGGCAAGAATTAATGTGGGAGGTTTCCTTTCTAATAAGCTATGTCTGAACAGAGAAGCCAGGCAGGAATATTCTTTTTCCCTCCGTTATTTGCTTTATATTTAAAGGCATTAGTAGATAAAATAAGGGACTCACACATGCAGTCATACAAATGGCATGGTAATAACGAAAATTTGCTTTATTCACAAGTGACATTATTTTGTGCTTGATAAATCCAGAAAAGGATATTTTGAAGATGTGGAATATTCTGAGATAATTTCAATTGTTTAAGGATATAAAATAAATGAAGGTAAAGCAAAGACTTTATTGATAAACTATGTACCTATTGATGAACTGATTCAGCAATACTTCATATTTATGAGGATATGCTAAGATGAAGTATTTAGGTACGTGGGTTCAAAAGAATTTGATTATGGGAGCTAAGGATATGGAGGAAGAGACTAAAAAGATAATACAACAACTTCAAAGCTGGATGATCTTGATTCTGAATATTAATAGTAAGATACATGTTTCTAGCAATAAGTTTCTAAGAGTAAGAATGTTTCTAGCTCCTTTAGTTTTGTATACATGTCAATTATATCTTTCATTTGTGAAAGATAATTAGCAATGAGTTGAAATAATTTATTTGGAAGGGGAAGAAGGCAAACATTATGTGGGATAAGTTGATTCTTCCCACAGACCAAACTGGTTTAGGGTTACTTGATTTGAATGGTTACTTTAGAGCTATTCAGCTAGGGTCATATATGTAACATAAGCAGAAGGTCATAAATTAAAGTGGAAAGGGATTATGATGGAATACAAAGGAGTTTAAGAAGTAAGGAGCAAGGAGGATTTTGGTTGCAGGTCCTCAAGAAGAATAACAAGCATATAGAATATTATATTCATAAAGTAACAGAAAGTATTCTAAGAAATAAGCCACCATGGAAATCAGAAAGGAGATTTTACCATTAGGAATGACTGCAAGTAGTGGTATTGAAATGTAGCCAAGACATGGCTGAAATTTACTGGAGCCAGTGTACTGGGAGTAAATAATTAGGAAAAGCAATAGAAGGGGATGAAGGTAAGCAGTAGCTTGGACTGCAGGTCAGACACTGCACTCCCTTCCAGGGATTGATACAAATGTATAGGCAAAAAGAAAGGGACAGGGGGATGCTAAGTGAAAGACCAGCTCTGGTAGACGTTTCAATTGAATTGAAGTTGCTGTTACAAATGGATAATTAATTGGGCATATAAAACATTGCATGATAGTAATAGGAATCAATCAGTGGTGGCTTAAAAACATCCAGTGGTGGTACAAAGGACTAATATGCTGTATGTGTGAGTTTCAAGGGTTCAGGGTTTGAGTCTTTAGTCTTGCAGTTGAGAAAGAGAAGCAAGGCTTGCAACAGTTAATCTGCTACTTATTTTATGTATTTATTTACTTACGTATTTATTGTATTTGTTTACTGGAGTAGTACACTGATCAAAACAGACTGCTGTTAGACACAGCCCGGGTGAAGAAATTCACAAAAAAGAAAACAGAACTAATTTACCAACAAAGGGTAATCAGAGAGGATATAGAGTGCAGCAGACAATTGAAACAACATGCAAATGTTATAAACAGAGGAAAACATCAAATGTGGGTTGATTTTAGTAGTAAATATGGGAGGAAAGCAGCAAGTGAGAAAAAAAATGGAAATATAAGTGATTTAGGTGAGGGAGGAATTAGGTGATGTGTTCAGGGGAAAAGCTTTTGTAGTCAAATGTTTTCATGGAAGTGTCTTAATTTGTGCTCTAAAAATGGTGAAAGGGAGGTTTGGGTGGATTGCAAGAGGTTGCATGCAACAATGGAAAAAGAGTGGTTGGTACAGAGCAGTTTGGTTTGGGAGTTATTAAGTGGGAGTCAATTGAGAGAAGCTGTGGAGATTATAGGGGTAGTTTTATAATGGAGTTTGGCAGCAAGTGGCAGAAAGGCACCTGGTTAAAGTAGTTAAAAAAAAGAGACGCAGGAGTAGCTGAAATCTGAAGGTGACTGGGAATCATCTGTCTTTGGAGAGGGTGGTGTACTGGCATTCCTGAGATGTTGGTTAGAAATGAATTGCGGGATCATAGGAAGTTACTAGACTAATGACTCACAGCCTTTTTCAGCCTAGTCATTTATGCCCCAAATTTCCCAGTTATCAATGCCCATAAGCTAGAATGGGTATATGCTTGTAACCTACAGCATCGGCAAACTGTCACTGTCCATAAAGGCCACAGGTGATAAGCCAGGGGTTAATTTGGAATTTCCCATCAATTGGTCCAAACTTCATTTAAAAAGGCTTAGGAAAGAGCTCTGCTTCACGTGAAAGGTGAGTCTGTTCCAGAAAATGGGTAATCTCTGAGACACATAACCATCCTTCCAACACATTTCGCTTATGTTGCAGATGATGTTTAGATCCTTAGATTGGGTAATTCTGGTGCTGTTTATTTTGTGAATGTGTAGCAGATCCATCAAGGCTGGATTGGAGAATATCTTTTAGGTTAGCCATACATTGCTCCTAAGTAGTCTGTAGGAGACCAAGTACAGGGACAGGGATTTGAGGTGGTCTGCATAAGACACGCTATTTACACCCTGTTTTCTTTTGGTGAGCAATCTCTGTGACCACTCCAATTGTTACAAATGCCTGGTCAGATACATGCTGAAGGGTGCATTGTTCTCAATTCTTGGCCTAATGAGAGCTGAGTATACTGGGACTATGATCTTCTTAGATATGGATATCATGCCCTTACTTACAGGATGTGCCATGTCGAATAATTTTCTCACTACCATGGATTCATGGTAATCAAAGTTCAGGTTATTGTCAACCTGTGTTCCCAAATCCTTTACCACTGGGCTGCACTTACGGGATTTTCACTTAGAAGTGTTTGCCTAGGCATTTGTACACCTGACCAAACCTAAAATTAGGATAGCTTACCCTATCTGACTGGCTGATCACTACAAATCCTACCAAAATCTCCAGAATTAACATCTTCCCACCCTCCATTAGTGGCAAATGCCATATTACTTTTAAAATTAATAACATTACTATAAAGAGTGCAGCAGCACTAATTACCTTCATGCCAAAAAAACACTCAGAATGTTTCCAAGCTTGCAGTGCACATGTTGTCCCATGATTAATTTGCAACACCTTAACTAGCCTACCGAAGCCTTCAGTATTTCCTCTATTACAATTCCAAGATAGATTCTTTACTAGCATTTCTAGATTATAGAATTCCTACAAAAATGTTTGGCATACTAAAGAACTTAAGGTGCTCTTTATCCCTAGAGACAAAGCATGGTGTAACTGAAACTAAACCCTAACTCATATACCTGACATAGCTATACCATGTTATGTAACTTCTTTAAACATGCAATTCATAGGCATAAAGACCTTCATCTTAAGCCTGAAAATAGACTCCACTTCATATGCCCCAAATACTTTTGAAATTAAGTCATCTACTTCACATGCCAACAAAATTGTCCAAACAGTTCACATTCAGACTCCATTCCACACTCAGCTAGGGCAGTTTACATCCACAGACTTTCTAAAAGAATTTAGTACTCTACGCCAAAACTCATTAGACTTTTTCCAACATACACCCTTTTTCTGTCTCTCATCAATTTATCATCCCTCTCTTCTGCTTCAGATAAATACATTACAAAGTTATAGAACCTCTATATATCTAAATTCTTGCCAGTGGGTCTATAGGGTCATACAGACTTCTCCCTGTATTCTCCAACTATTGCAAAGACTGCATTACCATAGCTCTTGTGTTTATGCAAAACCTCCATCACTAAAAAACACCATGCCTAATATTTAGAAATAAGCTGTAATCAAAACTTCACCCCAAACTCAATCCTGCCAGTACTTGTCTCTCTTTTGTCCAATCTCAGTAATACTCACATTCAGTCAGTTAGGTTACTTGAACAGTTAGTTTGTAAACAACATGTTGAATGCATCAAATAATACAATGTTTTCTTCAGGAAATAACTTGGACTGGTCAGAAAACAATGACTGATGTCCAGTCACTAACTGTTGATTTTTTAGCTAATATGGATAAATATAATCTCACAGGAAAATATTTATAACCTTACTGAGGCCTTTGACTTGGATGACCACTTTCTTCTATTAAACTACATGTTGTTCTTTGGTACAAGCCTAGATACTTATTCTTGGTTTCAGTACTTCTTTTCAACTACCATTTGAGGCTTGTTTTGTCTTGTGAGGCCTCTGTTGTCCCTGTTGCATACTCATTAAATCCTAACTAATTACACATTATAGCTGCTGTAGTGACCATATACTTACAGATATGGTAACATGCTAAACTGTGAATTCCAGGCAGTTGTCAGACAGCACATTGTTTTTGTAGAAGAAACAAAAATTACAAGGAGACACTTTTTATTTGAACTTGGTCTTTGCTAGGGATTTTCCATCTACAGATCAACAAGATCTTCCAAGAGATGATAGAAGATAACAGATAGCAGTGCAAGAGAGGAAGGGATCCTTCTCTGATCTGTGGCCGTCTGTGTATATGAGACTCATAACTGTGAGTTCCAGAATAGTGAGATGGAATCTGCCCATGTGGAGGACTGTGTACTAAGTTTGAAATTGCTATAATTCTGGAGGCTTTTACCTTCTCTGAGTCACAGCAATCTCAAAGTTGGTACATATAGGTAATGGTGGTTGTGGGTGCAGCCTCCAGACTGGGGTTAAAAGTAGAACAATGAGTTTCAACATCTTCTGTTCTCTTATTGAATGACAGCTTTTTTCCCTTAATTTTGGGGCTGACAGTTATGGATAGTAAATTTATAGTAGGGAGAGCAATTGATCAACACCATGATAAAAATGAAAGATGGATAAAGGATATATTTCCTACCCCTACTGACTCATGACCAGTATGTAAAATCTATGGTCTCAAATGTGATATGCTAGCCTTCATTGTTAAATATTTAGCCCAATGACCATTGCCAAGGTAATACATAAGACGTTTGCCTAAAGATGGTGGCTTAGCTCCCTAATTTTTCTTGACCATGAAACAAGCATTACTTATCCCAATCATTACTTAGTGCAAGCAGCTGAAATATATATTTCACACCCACTTTTGCTGAGCAGTTAAAGAAAATAAGTTATGAAAAAATGTGGATGTGGTCTGAAAATTGTACATAGTGTATTTTGCAACAGATATGGAGCAATCTAAATGTATTTACAAGACCACTTGCAGCTGAACTGAGAGAGAATTTCGGAGACACTGGTTACATCAAAAGTCAATGAGCTGTGTGCCTAATTAAAATTAACTGAGACAACTTCCAAACTAGTTCTCTTATCTTTGCTTGTATCAGTTTGAATTTGCAGACCCTCAAACAATAAAAGCATATATACCTGTGCGAAGCCAGGGGAATGCCAAGCTAAAGAAAGACATTATGAGAGTGACGGACTGAATGCAAGAGTGTATTCTCTTTCCTTTTTCTAATCCTTTTTTCCTCTTACTCTCGTGTTTATCTACACTGTGTTGTCTCGTGGTAAAAGGAGACACATTGTCCAGATGTCAAAGAACAGCATAAATGAGCAAAGGAATATAATGGCTACATGAACTTTAAGATATAACTGGGATTCAATTCAAGGAAAAACAGATGTGAATGTGTTTTGATCAACCTTGATAATTGTTGTGTTGAGTAAAAGAACTGACTTATGACATGTTTCCCTAGTGACACAATGATGTCACAGAAACTGGGACGGGGAAGACATATAATATTTAACTCTATGCTATAGCAGTTGAAAGGATGTTGTTGATTATGCTTACCTTGTGGCTATGGACCCATATGTAAGTACTAGCTAGCGTTCTTGTACTACGTCGGCTAGGGGACTTTGATACCTAGAGTTCAAATTTTTTCTGTATGCATCCTATCTTTATTGCCATTTCTTTTCATTTTCCTTGTGTGACTACCTACATATATTTTCCTCTGCACATGCACTATTTCTTTGTTTCTTAAGTAAAAATTATTTATTTATTTTAAGTTCTAGTGGTTCGTATTCATTTATTTACTCTAAGTGCATTTATAAACTGTTGTTTATCTGAGAAGAGGGCAACTATTATTTACACTATTGGGTAGCACACTGTGTGGTACATGCCAATAACATTGAGATTGCTTTAGCCAACTACTGGTGAAAGAGATGTTATCTGGCTTTATGTAGCAACAGACAGGTAAATGGAACTCTTTGACCTTCTTCAGAATGGTGGCAGGATGACTACACCAGAAAGAAATTGTGGAGAATTTGAGAAGTCTGCCAGCTGTGAATGGAATGTGTGTGTGTGTTTTTTTTTTTTTGTGGGGATGAAAATAATACTTTTGTGTGAAAGGCATTTACTGTGAGTAACATGGAAAAACAGAAATTTGTTTACAGAGAGAGAGAGAGAGCAGTAGGTGTGAATGTTGGAAGTCTATACACAGGGCTGTAGTGTATGTTCCTTTTATGCTACTTAAACTAAGCTGAATTTGGTTGATTAATCACTGGAACAGATTTGTCTCATCCTTTGGAGGCAGTGGCTTGCAGAGGTGGGCTTCAAACCGCATCAGTGGCAGTCCAGTGCCACATTTGCTATCTACTATATGATAAGGATATTAGAACTGAAGTTATTCAACCTAAAAATAGCTCTGTTACCAAATATGTGTGTGTGTTAACCATCATACTCACAATGTAAAATATAAAGTGGTCTGATTATGTACATCACTTACTTTCTTTTCTCATCAGCTTAGCTAGAAACAGGCAGAAAATGAACTCTGGCAATAAATATGCCAAAATGCCAATAGCTCAGCTGTCAAAGAATTGTAAAATCAAAGGAGTGCAAAAGGCTAATATGTCCAGACTGGAGATGGTAGAGTTGGAGAGAGTCTGCAAGAGAATGAACAAGGACAGTCAGCTCTATCCTAGGATGACTTTGCAACCCAGCTGGAATTACACAGACATGAAATGCATAGAATATGAGCCAGCTAAGGGAACACACAAATGGAAGAAGTGGAGAGTGAGCAATAAAGCCAGCTAAAAAAAGAAATTATCTTAGGGGGAGGAAAAATCCCACCAAAGAAGCCCGGATCAATGAAAAACGTTTTCCTCATTATAAGGTAGGAGATTATTTAAACTGTTTAAAGGTCCTTTGTGAGGATGTATATTCATCTACAAGTTGCTGATTCTACACAAACATGGAAAGTGTTCCCTGTTTTCTCTCCCAAAACTGACAAGAGAGGCTCTCCTTTCCCCACTTTGAGGAACTTAACAGCCATAGAGATTGTGGCTAACCCCCTAGTCCACCTTGGCTATATGTGCTACACCAGAGTGATCTGGAGTAAAAGACAAGTGGTCTAAGGAACAAGGTATGTCCACAGCAGAGTCACCCACCTGTATATGAGGCAAATTGTGAGTCTACTGTGGTGGTATGTACTATTTGCCTAACTTTTTCTTTTCATGGTTAGAAGAAGGACTGACTGAGGGACTGGCAGCTTCATCCATGGTCAAGTTGAAAATCGTGCCTCTTTCCCAGAAGAAACAAGCAGCAAGAGCCGGTAAAAACAAAAAAGTCTTTAAAAGTCACTTTTTTTCAGACAAAAATGCAGTAAAAAGCACCTTAAAGCACTTTGCCAACCCCGAAAGTAAAATAAACACAATTTCCTCACAGAAAAAAGGTATTCAATTACTTTAAACAACTTTTAAAATGATAGAAAAAAAACATGCTGCCATTTAAAAGTACAGTTATGTCTCATGACAGTCCATTAAAATACAAACTCAAACAACATTTTTTTAATGTGGAAGTTTTTTTCCCAATGGGAACTTATCTGCCAAGCAAAAGAACAGCACATGCTAACCATCAATCCTCAAAAGCCCGCAGAGGAGTGCTGTATTTAATGGCAAGAAAGCTCTGACGGGCTTGGCATCTAACCTTTCTTTTAAGTAAGCTCAGCTCAAGCTGACTGACAATTTGGGTGAGAAAAAGATGCCCCAAAGTTTTGCAAGCTGTGCGGTTGTCATATCCTGGACAGGATTTAACCCTTATAGTTATATAACGAGGATGGAAGAACGTGAGAGATTCAGTGAATCAGCTCATGTCTCTCATCTGAATACAACAGAGGGTATAAAAATGAAATCTCTCAGAATGTAGCAGGCAAACCTGCACAAAACAGTACCAGTGGTAACAGCCCTAGAAGCAGCATATACAGAGTCATAAATATGCATCGAGTAGCAGTGACCTGAGGAAAAGGAAGAAACTAAACTACACAAAGCAGATTTTCCTTAAAAGAGGAAACTGCAGCCCAAACATTGCTCAGACTTCACAGTCAATATGAACTTTAACATATGAGCCTGACAATTCAGAATTGTTAAAGTCAAAGGTGAGAAAGCATATCTTTTTTTTCCAAACATATTAATAGCTTTTCTATCACTGCCTAAAGGAGACGAATAGAATTAAAATTCTTTGATTAACTAAAGCTATAGCTGCTGAGTCAGGTCTGGGATTAGTGTATAAAAACTTGAATGACTGAGTACATGCTATCTTAGTATTAGCAGGCTGGCTGTCAGGGAAACCACAGTCTGTGACAAATGCATCCTCCAATGTTGACAGCACTGAGGGGACATGTGAAGGTTCTGGAAATACCACTTGTAGCAAATCTTAATATTGTCTAAGGGACTGAGAAACATCAGTGGTCTTCAAACAAAAAATGCCTCATTCTGGAAATAGTCTCGGAGAAAGAGTATCCATAACAAGACTTTCAGATTCCACATTCTCTTCGCAATTTGAATCAGAAACTCGAGGAGAAAAGTCTGTATCTGTCCATTCAAATTCCCCTACAAATTCCATTTTTGAACCTCTTCAGGAAAGAGGAATCCCTTTTTCTTTTACCAAAAAACACATTACAAGAAGGATTAATAGCCTACACAAGACTCTAAGTCAAACCCAATAAATTACTCCTAACCAGGGGAAGCCAAATCTTTAGTTTTTTGTCGCTTTTTAACAGGATATTTTGAGCAAGGAAATCTAATATTGCCAGTTTCAGCTTCCTCAGGGATGGACAAAACATTCTGTCTAGGCAGGGACACATTCCTTGCACTTTTTCCATGACTGACAAGAGTGGCTGTCCCTTGCCGACTGAAGGGACTCCAGTAACCACAGAGGATGTGGTTAACCTCCAGTCCATGGTGAATGTTTGGTCAATAAAACTGGGATCCAAAGAAAAAGATGAGTGGTCTGAGGAAGCAGCTTTGGTCTCAGCAGAGTCACCCACCTGTGGCAAATTATCAGTCTGCAGTGATGGCAAAGGCTGCTTAGTTAACTTTTTACTTTTGGGATTTGAAGAAGATCCAACCAAGGGACAAGTAGATTGTTCGATGGTCAAATTAAAAAAGGGACTTTTTTCTGGGGGAAGCTTAGCAGCAAGTCAGATGGGAAAGTAGCAAAAAAGTCCATTTCTCCATAATAAAACATTAAAACCAACTTTAAATGCTTTCAGGAGCCTCAAAAAGTAAAACAAACACAGTTTCTTCACATAGTTTTAAGCAACTTTTAACAGTTTTTCCCCACCAAAGTACAAAAGTGTGCTCCCATCTATAATTGTAAAAAAGTCATAAGAAAGTCAAGGAAAATACTTTTTCCTGGCTTAAAAGTAGTTTTTCTCAAAAAAGTTACTTTAAATAACAAGAAAACTAATGTGGAGGGTTTTTTTCCTGAAGGGAACTTATCTGTCCAGCAATGGAACAGTATTAACTGACCGTCAATCCTTGAAAGCCCACAGTGGATTGCCTTTGTATGTGGCAGGAAAGGTCTGAAGGGCTTGGCACCCAAAGCTATATTTTTAGTTTGCTAGGCTTGAACTGACTAATAGTTTGACCACATGAAATGTGCCCTAAAGTGGGTTTTTATTATGTGATCGAAGTTTTAAAACTTCAAACACGACAATATCAAACTTGTATGTTCGAAGTTTCAAAACTTCAAACATTGAAAAAAAATTTAAAAAAACATGCAACAGTAAACTAACCATTGCAAGTAGGGGGGGGCAAGCCCCCCAGCACCCCCCGCTCTTTAAATATACCAACTCCGAGATTGCACTACAGTGCAGTAAAGGGGGGTGCAGGGGCCCCCCTGCTTGCAAGGGTTTATTTTAATTTTAAGTTGTTTTTTTTTAAAGTGTTCGAACTTCGGCAAGTTTGACTATATGGTTTCAACCATATAGGATTTGAAGTTGTTGAAGTTTGATCACGTAATAGGAACCCCCCTAAAGCTTTTGAAGCTAGCCAGCTATTATATCCTATGCAGGATATAAGCCATATAACTTAGGCTACTGCAACAGAGATCATCATCTTTCGGCTGTTCCCATTAGGGGTTGCCACAGCAGATCATTTGTTTCCATTTCTTCCTGTCCTCTGCATCTTGCTCTGTCACACCAACCACCTGCATGTCCTCTCTCACCACATCCATAAACCTTATCTTAGGCCTTCCTCTTTTCCTGTTACCTGGTAGTTTCATCCTTAGCATCTTTTTCCCAATATACTCAGCATCCCTCCTCAGCACGTCCAAACCAACATAATCTTGCCTCTCTTGCTTTGTCTTCAAACCTTCCAACCTGGGCTGACCCTCTAATATACTTATTCCTAATCCTGTCCACCATCTTCACACCCAGTGCAAATCTTAACATCTTTAACTCTGCCACATCCAGCTCAAACTCCTGCCTATTTGTCAATGCCACTGTCTCCAACCCATATAACATAGCTGGTCTCACTACCCTCTTGTAGACTTTCCCTTTCACTCTTACTAGTACTCTGTCACAAATCACTCCTGACACTCTTCTCCACCCACTCCATTCTGCCTGTACTCTCTTCTTCATCTCTCTTCCACACTCACCATTACTCTGAACTACTGATCCCAAGTATTTAAACTCATCCACCTTCATCACCTCTACTCCTTGCATCCTCACCATTCCTCTATCCTCCCTCTCATTCACACACATATATTCTGTCTTAGTCCTGCTAACCTTCATTCCTCTTCTCTCTAGAGCATATCTCCACCTCTCCAGGGTCTCCTCCACCTGTTCCCTACTCTCACTACAGATCACAATGTCATCTGCAAACATCATACTCCACGGGGACTCCTGTCTGATCTCATCTGTCAACCAGTCCATCACCATTGCAAATAAGAAAGGGCTCAGAGCTGATCCTTGATGTAACCCCACCACCACCTTAAACACATCCATCATTCCCACGGCAGACCTCACTGCTGTCACACTACCCAAGTACATATCCTGTACCACTCTTACATACTTCTCTGACACTCCTGACTTCCTCATACAATACCACAACTCCTCTCTAGGCACCCTGTCATATGCTTTCTCTAAGTCTACAAAAACACAATGCAACTCCTTCTGACCTTCTCTGTACTTCTCCATCAACACTCTCAGAGCAAACATCGCATCTGTAGTGCTCTTTCCCGGCATGAAACCATACTGCTGATCACTAATCATCACGTCCCTTCTTAACCTAGTTTCCACTACTCTTTCCCATAACTTCATGTTGTGACTGATCAATTGAATCCCTCTGTAGTTACTACAGCTCTGCACATCACCCTTATTCTTAACAATTGGTAGCAAAACACTTTTTCTCCGTTCCTCAGGCATTCTCTCACTTTCCAAGATTTCATTAAATAATCTGGTTAAAAACTCCACTGCCATTTCACCTAAACACCTCCATGCTTCCACAGGTATGTCATCTGGGCCAGCAGCCTTTCCCTTCTTCATCCTCTTCATAGCTGTCCTTACTTTCTCCTTGGTAATCCATTGTACTTCATGATTCACTATCCCCACATCATCCAACCTTCTCTCCCTCTCATTCTCTTCATTCATCAACCCCTGAAAGTACTCTTTCCATCTCAACACATTCTCCTCGCTTGTGAGTATGTTTCCCTCATTATCCTTTATCACCTTTACATGCTGCACATCTTTCCTAGCTCGGTCCCTCTGTCTAGCCAATCGGTACAGGTCCTTTTCTCCCTCCTTAGTGTCCAACCTTTCATACAACTCTTCATATGCCTTATCCTTAGCCTTCGCCACCTCTCTCTTTGCCATGCACCTCATCTGCTTATACTCCTGTCTACTTTCTTCATCTCTCTTACAATCCCACTTCTTCTTTGCCAACCTTTTGCTCTGTATACTCTCCTGTACTTCCTCATTCCACCACCATGTCTCCTTGTCGTCCTTCCTCTGTCCAGATGTCATACCAAGCACCTTTCTAGATGTCTCCCTTACTAGCTCTGCTGTAGTTACCCAGCTATTTGGTAACTCTTCACTGCCACCCAGTGCCTGTCTTAACTCATCCCTGAACTCCACCTCACAATTACCCTTTTTCAAGTTCCACCATTTGATCCTTGGTGCTGCCCTCACACTTCTCCTCCTCTTCTTGATCACCAGCGTCATCCTACAAACCACCACCCTATGCTGCCTAACTACACTTTCCCCGGTCACCACTTTACAGTCTCCAATCTCCTTCAAACTGGCCCTCCTACATAAGATATACTCCACCTGTGTGCATCTTCCTCCACTTTTGTATGTCACCCTATGCTCCTCCCTCTTATTAAAATATGTATTCACCACAGCCATGTCCATCCTTTTCACAAAATCCACTACCATCTGACCTTCTGCATTCCTTTGCTTAACACCATACCTACCCATCACTTCCTCATCCCCTCTGTTCCCTTCACCAACATACCCATTGAAATCTGCACTGATCACCACTCTCTCACCCTTGGGTACAGTCATCACCACTTCATCCAATTCACTCCAAAATTTTTCTTTCTCATCCATCGCACACCCAGCTTGTGGAGCATATGCACTAACAACATTCATCATTACACCATCAATTTCCAGCTTCATAAACATCACTCTATCCGACACTCTTTTCACCTCCAAAACACTCTTAGCATAACGTTCCTTCAGGATAACTACTACGTCATTTCTCCTCTCATCCACACCATGATAAAACAATTTGAACCCACCTCTGATACACCTAGCCTTACTCCCCTTCCATCTGGTCTTTTTCACACACAGTATATCAACCTTCCTTCTGCCCATCATATAAGCTAGCTCTCTCCCTATACCAGTCATACTGCCAACATTCAAAGTTCCGACCCTCTCTACCACAGTCCTAGCCTTTCTCCTCTCTTCCTGCCTTCAGTCATGCCTTCTGCCTCTTCTCCTCCTTTGGCTAACAGTAGCCCAATTTCCGTCAGCACCCTGTTGGCTAACAGTACTGGTGGCAGTCGTTGTTAACCCGGGCCTTGAACGATCTGGTATGGAAATATTTACTGGTGTCCACATGAAATTATTTGAAGTTTTATGCCGGATCAAGATGAAAAACATATACATGCAAATTAAGAGTGTGTATATCAGGTCTATGCATTCAGCAACAAGGCCAGCAGCAGTCTGCATCATGTTTGTATGCAAATTCAAAAATAAAATTATATTTATTAGGAAGCCAAAATAAAATTCACATGATAACAGGAAAGCGTCATTGAACCAAAATGCACAATGATGTGATATGTAGATTGCAAATGAGAGACGAGGGAATAGACCTTCCAAAAAGGACTGGTTATTAAATAAAAATATGTAGCCAAAACAAAAGTTCAGCAATGTACAGTCCTGAGTTATACTTTGTGAAAGAAATGAACATCCCTATCTAGCAGTTAGTAATGGAATGCATAGTTTAACTAGACATTATTCTTTTTAAATCTTTAGTGTGATATATATTTTTACCTGGCACATTAAATGGCAATGTGTCTTTGTCTAGTAGTAGTTTTTCACCTGAAAATTATTTTGTCTATAACACACTTTTGCCCCAGGAGTTTTAAAGAGCTACTAAAAGACCTGCATACGTAAAATAAAGACAGTAGCTGCAATTCAGAAAGGATTGCTACAAGAAGAAAGTATTAACATGAGCAGCTGCTCCCTTGTGGCAAATCTTTTCTGATTCACAGACCACCCTACCTCTGAAATTTCCTACTAGAAAGCAGGGCCGGCCTTAGCCAAAATGGCACTGTAGGTGAAGTAGTACTCCGGCACCCCGTAAACCCCACCCACACCATACAACACCACTATCTGAGCCACAACTACAGGTAGGACACTCCCCGAGAAAGCTACTCCAGTCATTTCCATAAATTATTTAAATGCATAGGAAGAAAAAGATACCTTTTTAACGTAGATAAACTGCAACTACCTTTGTGCATGTATTTCCTACTTTAAATACTAGAACCGGATCATGCTCAAGCATACCTCTCAACGGTCCCTGATTTTGACTCAAATTTTAGCTCTGCCCCTCTTAATCCCCCCTAAAACTAGTGACTTTTGGAGGAAAGGTGGTGAATTACACTTAATGAATAATGACAATAATTAAGAGTTATAGACTTTTTTTACTTCAGAAAATGTGTATTAATTCATATGCTCTGATTCTGCCAATGTTTCAAGTTACTAGCACTATTTTTTTAAAAATGTCCCAGATTTTTTCTTGACTTGTCCCTGATTCTGTTGAAATTTGTCCCTGATTGGTTGAAAGGCCTGTGCTCAAGTAGTGCCCTAGGCAGGGTAATAGACCAGCCCCCCCAGAGCAGACCCTCCTGCAGAAACCTCCTACCCCCCCCCCCTCAAGCAGCAGCCCCCTCCTCAGTCATTCTATTGTTTGGCTATTTCTCACCAGTTACCATACACACTGTTCAAATCGATCATTGTGCATACTGCTCTCTTATTTGCTTCTACAATGATTACAGATATTGAAATAAAATAGTACAAACAGCCATTTGCTAAACAATGCAGTCTCACAATGAAAACAGACTTAGCATGAGCAGTACACTTTTCTATTCTTGAAACTCACATTCATTGAAATGGCAAAACTCACATTCATTGAAATGGCATGAAATCCCACATTCACAGAAAATGCATCTGGCCAGTGGAGGGTTAAGTTTACCTTTGGGCTGTTTTCAAACCATAGGCTCCTTGCACACAATTTTAGGGCCATGCATACATGTATTTATTCTTTAATTCACCTTCCTGATTGTATTCAGTTGTACTGCTTGTATAATACAGCACCACTTGTTAGAATGTGTTTTAAATTTGTAGTTTTAAATATTCTTTTAATAAAACAATGAAACAAAATGTATGAACCAATAATGACAAAACTGCACACACACACACATACACACACACACACACACACACACACACACACACACACACACACACACGCACACATACACCCTTACCAGCAAGAAGCAGAGCGGATGCACTGTTTTAAAATTGTGCAGGCATGATGCAACCAGACCGGAAGCACAGGAGATGATGCTATGGGATTGTTCAAAACACAGAGTGGACTGCCCCTCTGCACCCCCCCCCCCCAGCTACTCAACTGGTTGCTCACCCCTCTCCTCACCCTATGGGTTCCAATGCCCTTTGAACAGAGCAACTTAATTGAAATTAAATAAATACAAATTGTGCCCTTTATGAGGTTGACCTGTAAGGTGCCCTAAGCAGCTCCCACTTTACATTGCTGAGTGATTCAAAGAATCATCTGGTTGCATACATTTTCATGGCTGGAGTTAATACTGTCAAAATACAACAGTCACCCATTAACTTCAATGGAAGCAGTTGTGGTATGTGTAAGTTCAGGGAAGACGTAGGGGATGGGGTGAGTTTAGTGTGTATATGTGTTTATATGTGTTTAGAAATGTGTGTGTGTGTCTCTGCCTTAGTGGTCACAATAGGGAGTTACGTAAGGTGTGTGTGTGTGTGTGTGTGTGTGTGTGTGTGTGTGTGTGTGTGTGTGTGTGTGTGTGTGTGTGTGTGTGCATGTGTGAGTTTGCATGTGTATGTGTGCCTGTCTTTGTCTTCCTAAACATGCACAGGGATGAAAAGGTAAGAATATCTGTAAGTCTGGTTGTTTGATTTTGGGTGAATACTTGTGTGTGTGTTGGTATGTCTAGAAATGTATATGTATGTGTGTGTGTGTGTGTGTTTGTGTGTGTGTGTGTGTGTGTGCACGTGCGTGTGTGTGCGTGTGTGTGTGTGTGTGTGTGTGTGTGTGTGTGTGTGTGTGTGTGTGTGTGTGTGTGTGTACCTTGCTAACAGAATGCATGGGCTGCTAAGGTAGACACAACCACTGTCACAGGTCTGACAGTGCTAGTGTTAATCAAGGGAAAATCAGGGATAAGCTATTGAGATGATAATGAGGCATTTCTCGTTATAATAATTGTGTAAATTGCATTTTCTCAATGTTGGGTCAACTGAACTACCTGCAGTAAGCAATTTACACAAATGGTGAGAATCTTTCTGAATCCTAAAGTGTGTCCACTGTAAAATAACTTTTGTTGCAAAATATGTTAAACATGGGCAAAATATATATAAATACAAAATGGCACAAAAGATATAAATAAAATTGTAATTGACTACATGTATAATGCTTAAAAAGTTTTCAGTGCACTGCTCGCTATGAAATTGTTCAAAACAAATTTTACCATGTTTGACAAGCTTTTTCAAAATAAAGTCCAAATACACTGTTCATCTGTAAAGCATTTTATAAAGTTATATGTATGCTTGCAAAAATGCTTTCTAAACTTTTTAATAATCCAATCATTTAGAAGCTCACTTTTAAAGGTGTTTATAAATAATTACATTGCAACCAGAAATGCTGTTTTATAAAAAAAAAAAAAAAGTGATGCAATGTCATACAGCTTGTACAATGCACAAGTCATATCTAAAAAACAAAAAGTGATTCATAGAATATTTTGCAACTAAACTCTCAAAGCAGGTATCTGGAAGTGCAGAAGTACAGCACTATAACCAAATACCTAAATACAGATATGAAACATAAGGATTCTTATTGTTTCCTTGGAGGCAAGTTTCAGTGTTATGATTAGTTCCTTCTTTGGATGACAGCTATCTAGGAAGTGAGCGCATGCTTAATTACCCCCCCCCCCCCCCACCAATTATGTGTTAGCCTCATTAATGTATGGCTTCTCATTGGTAGTTCATTACTCATAGTTCTGAACATTTCCAGTTTATTTTGAAAGATTTTTTGTTTGTTTTTGCATTTTAACAGTTTGAGTTCTGCTGGTTAAGATAATTGGACAGCTATGTAGTGCCTACAAATAAGCAGTATTCTTTACTTAATTATTACAGAGCCACAGATGTAGTATTTTGCAAAAAGAAAATGCTTGACTGCAAAGTGGTGCCCTTAACAGGACTCTCAACTGTTCATTTTCTGTTGTGCATGCAATTCAGTAATCCACATTGTTGATCTAGGATAATTCATTTCCAGATACATCCTACTTCTTTCGATAGAATCACACTTTGTTCATAGGTTCGTAGGTGTGCACTAGGCTAATGGCCCTGGAGCCTTTACAAGCCTAGGCGATAGGATTACCCTAGCATTGCGCCACCCAACCTTAGTTCCTAGAGCCTCTGTAGAGTAGAGCCACTGGAGTGATGCCCGGGATGAATTTTCTATTTCCCATCCACTGCTTAACATGTATGGAAAGTCTATTCTATAGCATCGGCAGTCTCTGGGTTATGAACCTGTCCCTCCAGCATGTTCTGCTGATTGTGGTAATGAGGTTGAGGTCTCTGGAACATGTGGTGCGGAGGGATTGGGATTTCTTAACATGTAGCATTTCTAACCGAGTTGGGTCAGACATGGCTTTGTAAGTCAAGCACAGATCGCCTCTAAGTAGGCAAAATGAGACAGAGAATAGTTGGAGTTTTTTTTAAGCCTGTCCATATAGGACAAGTGTTTAAGGCCTAGAATCCTCTTTGTGAGGTACTTTTGTGGCCTATTTGTTGCAGGTGTCTAGTGAGGTACATGCCAAATGGGGCATTGTACTTGATGACTGGCCTAATGAAGGAAGAGTAGAGGGAGACAATGACTTCTTTCTTCCTGGATGCAAAAGCCTTAATAATGAGATGTGCCACATAGAAGGACTTTCTGACCACAGTGGCAATGTGGTGGTCAAAACAGAAGTTGCTGTCAACCTGTGTTCCTAGATCTCTTATAATGCCATCTGTGTTCAGTGGACTATCATCGATGTGGTAATTCAAGGGAACAGGGTTTTTCCCAAGGAGGATGACACATGTTTTGACATTGAGCTTCAGGCCATGGTTCTGACACCAGTCGGTGTCATTGAGGCCTTTTTGTAGGATGTCAACATCACTTGGGGAGCTAATAATAGCTCCCAACTTGCAATCATCTGTGAACTTTGTCAGCCAGAGTCCCTTTATATTGGCCTGGACTTCAGAGAAGTAGATACCAAACAGGAGAGAACCCAGGACCGAACCCTGTGAGACTCCACTCGTGACTGGTTGAAAGTCTGACTCGGAGTCAGCTACTTCCACACTGTGGGTTCTATCTGTGAGTCAGTTTGCAACCCACCTAGTGATAAAGTGGTTGATGCCTAGCTTAGTGAGTTTTTCTATGATTTCTGAGTGGAGAATGGTATCAAAGGCCTTGGCCAGATCAAGGTAGGCTGTATGAACCACCCTGCCTTCATCCACAGATCTAGTGACTGACTCAAAGAAGTCAACCAAGTTGAGCAGTCATGATCTACCCTTCACAAAACCAAACTGTGTAGGATCCAGAGTTTGGAGATTCCCCATATCCTTGTTTATTAGGTCCATGATGATGCATTCCATAACTTTGCATATCAGACTCATCAGGCTAATGGGGCGATAGTTCCTTGGGTCTGTAGTCGCTCCTCCCTTGTGGATAGGGATAACTGTAGCAGTGCACCATTCAGTAGGGACAAAGCCTGAGGTGAGGCTATGACTGAACAGGGCACACAGGTGCAGTACCAGTTCACTCTGTAGTTCACGTAGAACACAGTTAGGGTTATTGTCAAGTCCCATGGAAGCTGTATTCATGGCCTTGGACAGTGCTGTTTTAACCTGTGCAGCAGTAATACTGGGTCCCTGGCAATCTACTGGTATTGTGATTGGTCCTTTTGGGGGGTTAAAGATGGCACTGAATCTGTCAGCCAGTATATTGGCAATACCTGTTGGCTCGGTATAGGAGGTACCATTGTGCAGTAGCTCAGAGCAAATCTGGGTATTGCCATGGAGATTCTTTACATAACTATAGAAGGCCTTGTGGTTGTCTTTACTATCTGCTGCAATTCTGTTTTCACAGCTAGCTTTAGAGGATTTGATGAGGGATCTCAACCTTTTGTTGAGGCTAATAAGGGAGTTTTTTTCCAGTCTAGGGATTTTACCTTATTCCACATTAGTTTCCTCCTTCTGTTGTAGAGTTTGTTTATGGCAGGGAACTACCAGAGTGGCTTCTTTTTTTTTTGAGGAGTCTTGGTTCTATTGGGTATGGAAAGATCCATGCATTTGTGTACGTGTACATACAGTGCATTGGTGTATGATTTGGTGGTCATGCAACTATTCTCCATTTGCATGGGTGCCGTGAAGTTAGCCACCTCTGTTTTTAGGAGCCCAAAATTAGATTTGGAGAAGTTTTTCACGGTGGTTACCTTTGTGGGGGTGGGGGGGATTTCCAAGGTGATTAGTTTGTGGTCAAATCTAACCATGGAGGTGTTGACTATTGGTGTAGAGCAATGGTCACCCATGTTAGTAATGACCAGGTCAAAGATGTTGCTATCTCTAGTGGGGGTAAGTACAATCTGGTCCAGGCCATTGGAATTAATGAATTCCAGAAAGCGTTGGGCAAGTGTATTGGTACATGAGTAGTTTTCCCAGTTAATGGAGTGGTAGTTGAAGTCGCCCAGTATGAGAGCGTTAGATTGGACCCTAATATTCCCCAGAGTGCTTAGGAATGTGGAGTGTGAGTCTTGGGACATGGTTGGGGACCTATAGCAGGCTACAACCTGAATCACTGTCTTACCCAATATTAGCTGCACCAGAAATATCTCAGATGAGTTATGTTGAGCTACCAGTCTGGAGGTGTGCTCATCCTTTATGAATAAGGAAACACCACTGACTTTGGACCTTTGGTCCAGGTTCTGGGGCCAAAAGGTGTGGAATGAGTTATAGCCTGTTAGTGCAGGGGTGCTTTCTGCTGCCTTCAACCAGGTCTTGTTACAGCACAAATATCGATGTTCTCCATTTTAAATAATGCTTTGAGCGAGTGCATTTTGACATTTAGACTTCTGGCGTTGAGCAGCATGACCCTCAGTTCTTGAAGGAATGCCTCTATTACATGCATCACAAATACAACTTGATTATTCAATTAAAAGATTTAAATGTTATCCATAATATCATAGTTTATAGCAATGTATGCACTGTAAATTCTAGCAGCTTTTTCTGGTACAGAGGATTATGACCAGATATCTGATCATAACCAATTCGTTATCTATTCTAGAAGTGGATGTCAATAAATTCACCTTTAGAGTGAAGCTTCAGAGGTTTAAGAAGTGAATCTTGACATCCATTATGAGATCAAACAATAAACTGGTTATGATCAACCTATGATCATACTTCTTTGCAGTGCATGGAGCTTTGCTGTATTTTTTAAACATTTATACATTTTCTGCACAGTTTCTGTACAACTTACAATAAAAAGTACATGTATGCATGTTCTGTTTTTTTCAGAAATGCTGATTAGTTTATTGATATGTTTTCGAGGATGACGTAATGAATGTTTCTAATTTTTTTTTCCAGAAGTGACACACAATATCTTTGGGGGAAATGTTTATTTCACTGTGTCATTTGAAGTACTGGAATGTGTTGTATGTGCATTTTTCTGTGTGTTTTTATTTACTGTATTTTTTTAGGGAAGGGCATGCTTTTCTTTTTGGTTTGCATATGTGCTTAGCACTTTCACTGTGTATGATATAAAGTTGTTACATCTTTGGTCTCTTTTCCATTTCAGGGGTGGTGCTTTGCAAAAGCTTATTAAGAACCTTTGTGAAATCAAAAAAGTGCTTAACAAGTCCATCTTTTTCTGGATTTTGGAGCATAATTGTGGCACTTTATATTTTCTAAGCTTCATACTATATACATAACATCAGTTTTACTGCTTTCCTCCAGTTTGCTTCCAACTGCTCAATGTGGGGTTTCACCATTTATGTACTCAATACTTTCCCTGGGCCTTCATAAGGATGAGCATTCCATCCCACCACTTGCAGGGTTATATACAGGTTGTTAGCTACCCTAGTGCACTTCTTGACTATTTTAAAGTCTTAACATTCAATAATTCTTCTAATTTGTCACTTCTGGTTTCGCAATCTTACTGCAGGTTGCCATCTACCACTGGAAAACCTACTCTATTACTGCTACTGTGGCATATGTTGACAAGACTTTAGATCACTGCAGATTATTCAAGAATTTCAAAAGTTTTCAGAAAGCTCATAGTACCTTGCGCATCTAGCCCACATTTAGTTAGTCCAATAAAGCCGTAAATGCACATTTGCTGTACTGAAAAAGTCGATCCCAGCATAATAAACAACTCTTCCAATTCACTCATTCTTCTGTTATAGTCTAAATGAATATAAGCTCAGATGTCTGATGTTTTAAGACTACCTCTGTCTTCTTTTCCATACATTAGACATGTACATTGTGTGTCTCCCTCAGTCATGAATCATGTAGTTCATGAACAAAAGAGATGTAAAGACTTTTTCGTTTGTATATGTTCTTGATTACCTGTCTTCCATAATACTCTGACTGTTGAACAGCAAAGTCTCTAAATGCATATTAGCACCAGTTGATTAAATTCATTCCATTTAGAAGTCAAAATGATGTAATTCACAATTAAATGAAGAACAATTTAAGTTATCTTCAAAACCTTTATGTATGTTTCAGAAGGAAGTGTCAGCTAGAAAACCAGTTCTGGGAAGTGCATAAGTCATTTTAGTAAGTCAGTGTAGGTTATTTCACATTGAAGGGATTAAAAGTTGTCAGATTGGGGAGTATGAACCGGTTGGGCAGGCAATAAGATGGAGCCATGGAACAGCATCACTATACTTGAAGGTAAATCAAAAAGTGTGTTGAAACAAATGAGTAGGCTCTGGCTTTACATGCAAATCAGTAGGTGAAAGAACTGCTAACAACTGCTTTTGTTGGGATGGGAGATAGTGTGACATGGCTCTGAGTTGGGAATCTTTCTGAGGACTAGATCAACTCTCAGATCTAATCTATGTAATAATTCAAATTACAGTCTATCACCGTCGATGATTTATATGTTGTATCATTGAGTGTGTGTAATTATATTCAATGGGCTGAAAGCACAACCATGGGGCTAGTTTTCAGGTTCACTTCATCTAATCAAATTTTCCTAGTGGCACACTGTTGTTATTACTGTAACATATTGTACAGCAGAAATTCTGACATATTTGCACTTTATTGCCAACATTTTTTGTGAACTTTCAGTCATAGTTGTATTTGTAAAACATTCTTAACTATTAATCACCTTGCATGCATCCATTTGAAAATGTCATATTTGTTATCTTCTAACTATTACATTGTCCCCGGCCTAGACTGAAGATGGTCCATTGGGGTCATTGTTCTACCATGGCTTACAAATGAAAATAAATAAATACGTACAATGTTTGAATGATAAAAGTAATAGACAGACCCCGGGATTCATGAAGCTTGCGCCAGGCGCACGCATAGCTTAGGCGTTATAACGCCAAATATGGCCGCCGAGCGATTCAGGTATGACCCAATTCCACGTGCACTACCGGCGTACGCCACATCTGCGCAGCCCCTGGCATAGGTATGCAAATCACCCCATGTGCAGTGTTGCACCATGCAAATGAAGGCATATAGCGATTCATGAAGTGGTGCAGGCGTAGCGTAAGCCCACAGAAATGTAAACCAAAAAACACGGTTTACATTTTCCCAAACATAACATCGGAGCTATGGAAGAGGGCCAGACCCAGGTATCACAACGTGAACATATGCCAATGGCGAAATACACAGCCAATGGCATAAGAAAAGATGCACAACGCGTATATAACAACATTTAATGTCATGTCCACAGTAATGCACAGCAGAACCGCAGGGCATGTGTGCGGAAGCTGTAACATAAAGAAATAATATAAAAATGTCATAAAATCACAACGTAATAGAAATCAGGTTTACAGCATAATACACAATGGTAGGCATGGAACACCACAACGAAGGTGCAAGGGTTGCTAAGGGCTTGCGATAGTGTTCGGCGCGGTAACTATGAATTAGCAGTCAATGCCATGCAAATGAGGCAGATAATACTGAATCGCAAATGTCCCGCCGGATGAAGGTTGTACCATACAGCGCAGCGGTATAACATCGAGGAGTGGCTCAGAGGAGATACATGACATCAGCAGAGGGGTGTGCCACCGTAGCACTAAGCACATTGGAGCATTGCAAATCTGGCCTATCCGTTGCTAAGCAAAGCTGCAGGACAGGGGTGGGGAGGAATCGTTTAGCTGAGAGCACACATGGTGGACAAAAGCGCATGTGTACGAGGATGGAAACGTGCCCGAAACCCAGTAATCAGACGCACGCGCCACAAACAATAGCATGAACGGTAAGGACAGGGGAAGAAAAGAAGGAAATGCGGAAGTAGGGTAATTGGAGTACTAATGAGCAATCAACACCAATCAACCCACAAAGGGCAATCGACGGCAGCTGACAAGTCCGCTTGCAGAAACCTGCAAAACAGGATAGGGGAGGCATGTGAATGCAAAGAAAGGAGGGGAGGTATTGGATTGCAAAGATAGGAGACCTGACACAGCAGAGCGAAGCAAACCGACAGCAGACCGGCAGTAGCACACATAACGCAAGATATGCCAGGTCCAGGAAAGCACAAATGAAAGTAGGCTGCAGGATGCACGCCAGAAAATGGTAGGTGCAACGCGCAGAAATGTAAAGCGAAGGTCAAGAGGTAATCCACGGCAGGCAAATGTAATTCAACACCAAAGGCACCACAATAGTAGTCCCGGCAGTAAAACACATAATGTAACCTGTAGCTCCGAACGTACATACACACCCTATGACATCATCGGTGTTCACAGCACAATAGTATAAAGTGTGTAAGCACCCAACACACACCTGTGTATTCCCAAACACTGCACCATAGGTGTAAACACACGGGGAACTTTTAAAATGTACATGTTGGGAGCTGCCATAGCTGTGATTCATCAGCATGTGTCAGAGACTGACGGTGTTGTTGAGGATGATGCCGACAACCACCGCAGGCCTCGGAGGAGAAGGAGAGTGTTAAGACCAAGGGTAACTTACCAGGGGCTACATGACCTGGAGATAGTAGTTGAGCTGTGCCGGCCATGCCTGAGAACCAGAAACAACAGAGGGAAACCCATACCAGTGGAAACGAAGGTATGTGTAAGCCTGCGAATACTGGCCACAGGTACCTTTCAAAGGCCAACTGGAGATATAATGGGTATCTCACAGGCATCAGCATCCAGGGTACTACACCAGTTCCTGGATGCCATGTTACCACATGCTAATGAGCAGATATACTTCCCCAGAACTCAGGAGGAGTTGGCCAGCAATATGTGTCACTTCCACCGTGTGGCACAATACCCGGAGGTACTGGGTGCGATAGACTGTACGCACATACAAATCAAGTCACCACCCGGTGAGCAGGTTATGCGCTACATAAACCGCAAGGGATTCCACTCCATCAACTGCCAGGTCATGTGCAATGCCCAGGGCATTATCATGGATGTGTGTGCTGGCAGCCCTGGAAGCTACCATGACTCCCATATCTGGCATGCCTCACAGCTGTATCAGGTATTTGTCAGGGGGGACATCCCACATGGCCATCTCGTGGGGGATGCTGGCTATGCACTGGAGGCGTGGATGATGACTCCCATCAGAAATGCACACACACCCATGCAAGAACGCCATAATGAGGCACACGCACAAACCAGAATCATCATAGAGCATGTGTTCGGGATGCTGAAATCACGGTTCTGGTGCTTGGATACATCTGGTGGAGCCTTGCAGTACTCTCCAGGCACGTGTGCCCACATCGTCACAGTATGTGCCATGCTACATAATATGATCCTGCGGAAGCAGCTGCAGCAGGGACAAAATGGTGAAGGCACTCATAGCCCACCGCAATTGCCAAGGCCAGTACAGGCACAGAGGGATACAGACCATGAACACACTGTGCCAGCCCCAGTAGGCAGACAGAGGCATGCACAATATGCCTACGCCTTGGCAAAGAGGGAACGTATAGCACATACTCTGACCGTGTAGGCCCCTATGGACTGACACCTCTCCACCTGCACACACAGTAAAATGGATGGCACACAAACATGACCACCTGTAGATTGTAATGTATAGGTGGCCCAATGTGTGACTCCTACATAGGCAGCCCTCAAACATTGTAAACACAACAGCCAGTGCAACATGGAATGCCAACACCTGAACAGTACATGAGTCCTACAGCATATGGTGGTGCTGTGTGCCTGTTACGTTCCCCGCCAGATATATATATATATATATATATATATATATATATATATATATATATGTATATATATATATATATATATATATATATATATATATATATATATATATATATATATATATATATATATATATATATATATATATATATATATATATATATATATATATATATATATATATATAAATATATATATATATATATATATATATATATACACATATGCATATATATGATACAGATAGAAAGGGCAATAGAAGGATATATGGTGATATAGATGGATTCAGCGATATCTGCAAATATGATAGATAGACCAACGACAGTCATAGCATCATGGAGGTACAAATAAATAGGATACCGCCAACCAAGGAATGTGTAACATACCAACATGCATAACCAGGAGGTTGAAAGACCGATAGAACACAGTACCGGAACAGTACATCCGCGAGTAATAGTATGATGATATGAAGGGACGGTTAGTCACCGCTGACGGTGTCGCGGTCCACGTAGGTACTGTGTTCAACTGAGTCTGTGAGTGCCGTGGTCTGTGTAAGTGTGCGTCGAGGGTGCCGTGTGCGTTTCTGTGTGACTGTAATGTGTGTGTGTGTCCGCAACATGTGTATGTTGGTGCCAAGTCAGAGGCAGACCAGTATGGTAGGTGTGGGTATAGCTAGACGTAGGCATACGGTAACTACCTGTACCACAGTAGGAGGGACATCCCCACCCTGGGCAGGTGTGTCCTGACATAAAACAGTACAAAGGGCAAATGTCCGAGATGGTAGGATATAAATATGTCCCATATATAATGTAACAGTCGTATTTAATAGTCATGCCTGTATGTAAGAAACTTAAATGTCACATGCAATATGATAGGTATCCAAAGTCACAAAACAATAGGTATGTAGTGAGGATAAAAGTATGTGCTACCTGTGTACTGACCATGGCCACGTGTTGGCCTGTAAACACCGCTTTGTGTCCCGCAAGTGTCCAACAATGACCATATGATAAGGTGGCAACCCATGGCAAACAGGCTCTTTTAACAACACAACCACAATGACTGCAAATATCTGGGACAGAAATACAAGGGATAGCTGCCACCTACACATATCCTCTGATATATCGCTGCAATTACGGAGGTATACAAGTAGGAAGCTCACCTGCAGACGATATAGAAACCAATTAACAACAGCCCAACGTACAATCCCGTAACATAAGTCTACTAACTGTTAGCTCTCTAATCAGGGATGGAGCCCACACACATATATACGGATTATGTAGGAATGCAAGGCCCACAAACCGTATATGTTACCTACAACCACCGACATCCCCCACACTAGAAACTAAAGCAATACAAACTGTAATAGCAGCACATACATCCAGTCAGTCAATTACATCTGCAGAACCCTCAACATACTGTGTGGGAGACACAATTAAAGGCGACATGCAAAATTGCAGGCGTAGTATAATGGAACAAACAGCCATGTTACAGGTATTGATTGCAATACTCCGTTATCAGACGTCGGGATGACAGGTACACCCACATGTTGAACCAAATACTCTACCTGTCACACACAATCCACGGGGGACATGAATCCAAACTATACTTGTCTCCATGCATAGCAGTTGCAGTTACACATAACAAAACACAATACAGACCGTCTCCCCGAAGGTAGGGCAAATAGGCAATGCCCAAGTGGAGAATCCAATTATACCCCACTGCCGCTGCGTAATTGGCGAATGGAGTAGCTGCACAGCTGATATGCAAGTAATTAGTCACTCAGGAACACCAATTGGCGGGAAGAATCCACATGTTTCAGGTATCGACGTATATAAGAATGACTCGCCAGACATTCAAACCATATGCTCATACCGAAAAACATTGGAAACACTGTGAGAGAGATAGAATTGAAACGCCGTAACGATGACAAGGTATGTAGAACGCCCGATATGTAAGGTTATGTATAGCATGATCTGTATTAACTAGTTTTACTGTATGTATAGTCTGGTTTGCATTAATTAAACATGTCCGCAATGCATAAAGTGGGGAAAGGTATTTATGTAGTGATGTCTTGCTGAGCATACTAATGCTTGTAGAATCTGTGCGTCCAGCAGTGGGACACAAGGTACATAGCACAGACACCAAAAGGGATGCTACATGAGGCCATTACACAGAACAATGCCATACAACCCGCCATCAGTGGTAGGGTATGTCCAACAAGGACGTGCCATAGCAGGGGATAGTATATGTTGATCTACTGTCACAGCATGCATGTGTATGGGCAAATAACGTTAGTGACATATGTAAGGTGGTCCCGCTGAGCAAGTATGCTTTGCATCATGGGATACTATGTGAAATATGTGTAATGTATAGTATTATAGGTAGATATGACAGATATTCAACACAGCATAACAGGCATAACATGCATACCACAGGTACCGTCTATCGGTATGTACAATAACAGGATACATATGGCCTGTAGGTATGGGAAATAGTAATAGCATGATAGCTAATCTAAATGGAAGGGCTACCAAGTAACCATGCACAAAGGACAAGTAATAGCTGCACAGGTGCATAGTGGGGTACTATGCAGTCTGTCAAGTCCATGTGTAAGCACAACTACAGTGTTCACACTAGTGACACCTCTCCAGGGTAGTGCCCTGTGAAGAGCAGAGCCAGGCGTCACCTGCACCACTGCACAGTACAGCCACTGCAGTGATCCCAGGCCTACATGTGTCTCCCAACCACCAAGGGAGGTATCACATGAACAGTGCTACTGAGTGTCCCTGCGTGATGTACTGAGGACTTATGTTCCACAGCATGGTGAGTGTCTGGTCTGGGAATGTAACCCAGAAGCACATCCCACTCATTGTGGCGTGTGTGCACATATCCATGAGCATGTTGCTCACAGTGGCCTCTGCTTATGTTGCGTATGAGGAGTATATCCATCAATAATGTTGTGGACATGGGTCCTGTCTGATCAGCAGAGGTCACTCCTGAGTATGTAGTATGCAAATGTGTACAAATGTGGTGCCCATAGTGCATCCGCAAATCGACACTGTCGGAGCTCAGTAAACGTCATGGTGTGTTAATGTTGTGGCATGTAAAGCTGTAGCTGTTGTGTAAGGTACACCCTAAATGGGGTGGTGTACCCTTGAATGTGTGTAGATGTCATGTGTTCAGAGGTACAATGGGTGCCTATGTACCAGTTACACACCCAGTACAGATAGGTGTGGCCACGTAGGAGGATATCCATGCCACAGTGGCAATACGGTAACCACAGGAGTGGGTGCGACATATCTGTGTACTGCAAACATCTACAATGTGATATGTATGTAGGGGGCCACCATCCATGTGATAGTCAGTGGGTGAATGGTGTAATGCAAAGGTGATGTGCATGCACCTTGTGTCATGCAGCTTGCTGCCATGATAGTCATATTATGTATCTGTCACAGCGACATCCGTATGGTTGGAGTCAGTATCAGCTGGTGGAGCAATCATGGCGCTTGGTATGTAGAGGTTCTAAAGCCAGGCAGGGAAAGTGCCCTGTGCCAGCCTGTTCCACAGGGAAGCATATACATAACATGAAGGGCCCTATGACTGAGGACCGTGGTATGCCAAAGTACCCGACATGTAGTAGGTACTATGGTATGCTGGCCTCACTGTGTGTCCTGTCCATGAGCCACATAGCATAACATCGTGAGACACAGGGTACGATGTGCAGGTGGATGTGTATGTTGTCAATACCAGAATGGGGAATGGTGCTGAAAGGCAATGAGAGGACAATGTAGGATGTGTGGACTCCCGTACCATCAGCAACTGCCCTGGTAACTGTATGAAAGGAGTCCACCATGTGTAGGGGCCATGCTCTGGCCTTAACAAGCCCAACCTGGGTGGCAGCAGAGGACGGGAGACCAACAATGTCTCTGAGAATGACGTCCCTGATGATGTGCCCCATAGCCATGCAGAACAGTCCAGTCAGGTGTGTAGGACAATAGTCCCACTCGTGCAATGCGATGCCACCTGTGTGTAGTGTGATAAATGCTGCCATGTGCCATTCATGGTCTACAATGTCTGAAACAAGGCTATTACTGAATATGGTGGCCTAGTGGTGAGACATGTAATTCGGAGGTTGGTGGACATCACAGCCTGGGACGTTGGAAGGTGACATGGGGCCAGTTTCCCAGGACACATAGAGTGTAGGTCAGTACTGTGTAGGTGTGACCACAGGGACACCACAATGTTCATGTATGGATTGCGGCCCTGTAGTGAGTGAGAGGGTGTACTGTCAGCATTGAATCCATCCTCCAGCATGTTGCCAACAATACCTGGGTCTGCAATGTTCCTGAGTGACCGTTGTATGTGACAGCAGATGTGGGTGTTGCCATTGAATACTGACATACCACCATAATGCCTGGTGGTACACCCTAGAATGTGTGGCAGTCATGTTTACATAGCTAGTCTGGGAGTATGTGATGCGGGACCCTGTGGCCCCACCACGGCTGACCAGTGAGCCACCCCACACATGGGAATGTACACCACTGTGCAACAGCCTACACCTGCTGTTGTACATCATATGTCCGTGGAACATGACCACCAGAGTGGCGTCTGTTATCTGGTGTGTACCATCATGGCTCTGTGTGGAATAGCATGATCCATGCAGTTGTGTACATGCTAATTAAGTGCACTGGGGTATGTGTCAGCATTTGTATGTGCATTGTCCATCTGCACGGGTGTCATGATGTCAACAACCGCTGTCAGCAGACGTCTGTAGTAGGTGTAGTAGTACACATGTACTGTGTATGCTGTGATGGGTGTGTTTCCGGGATGTGGCTAACACGGTAGATTAGCATATGTTCGGAATCCACCAATGAGGGGATAACCCCAGGTGTGTAACATCAGTCAAATGATGGTAGTGTCCATGCCAAGGGTAATGTAGGTCCTGGAGGTGGTGTGTATGTGTTGATCCAGCTGAGTGGAGGGTATGACTCATGGATGTGTCGGTACATGAGTGGCTATCCCAGTGAAGTGTGGGGTAGTGTCAGTCACACATCAGTAGTAGCTGAGGCCCACTGTCCACTATACCACCATAGAAGGTATGTTACCCGTGGGGTATGATGTTGACTCTGTCACTTGTTACAATGTGTATAGCGGTCCCGGACACAGTTAGTTGCACATGGAGCACCTCTGATGCATTGTGCTAAGCAACTTGCCAGGATGTGTGACAACATAGTGGGATATGGGAACCCCTCAGCTGTGGGTGTGCCGGTCCAGGTATGTGCCTGGAAGGTATGGTCCGTCTATAACCTGTCATTGCAGGTGTGCTCTACAGAGCCTACAGGCAGGTCCCAGTCACTGCAGAGATGTTGGAGTGGTGCATTATAAGGTGTGCCTTGCCTGCGTGCATCACAGGGGAAGATGCAAGCAATGTGTCACATGACCCTATGTCGCGCATGCCAGTTACCGCCCTGCCGGTGACAGTTATTGGAAGCTGTGCAGGACAGGCAGTATAGAAGCAGCAAGAGCCTAGCATGTGAGCTGTACTCCCAGGGCCGACAGGTGCAAGTCATCTGTGCCACAGCATTGTGTTTGACCAGGACAGTCATAGCAGACACATACCACATGCTTGTGGAATGACAATAGGAGCATAGGCAACTGTTGCAGTGACACAGTTGGCCACTGTACAGTGGTATCGTGTCCGGATGAATGCAAAATGCTCCCCAGGGCTAGGCCCACACCCTCAGGGCTATAAGACTGGTGAGCTATTGCACGTCCCTGCACACGTAGTCTGTGAAGTGGCATCAAAGGGCAGTCACACTAACATGGTGAATGACAGACATATCGTACCTGGTGAGGTGTGGCATGGGTGCATAGGTTATGTTGCAGAAGCAGTTACCCGACAGCAAGATGTAAGCGAATAACGCCTTGTGTAGCCTGCTGTGTGGAACTGCAGTGTGACACCCTACAGAGTCAGCTATGACTGGTGTGTTGTGAATGTTATAATTGGCTGTATGTGGTGGGCACACATGAGTCTGTGGGCTATATGCTGGTGATGTTGTCTTCCATGATGGGGGCTACCTCTGGTGCCTACAGTGAGTATGGAGATGTACTGCACAGGTTGTCCTTGTAGGTGTGGCCAGTGGTGTAGATTATGCGAGACAATGTGATGGGTGGGGTGTGTTGCAAATGTTACACATCCCCAAATGACTGTCAGGTGCAGTCAGGGTTAGCGACAGCATTACCCCCAGCCATAGCTGTCATCCTCCTGTCCCCAAAATGAGGAACATTAGCCCTCATACAGTGTGACAAATGGGCGCAACGTGGAACACTTACAACTGGCTTACTAACAGCGTCAACTAGGAAGGGCATATGATGGCTAAAATAGGCTGGTCTTATGTATAAAACAGATATTCCAATGAATTAATATGATTCTCATCTATCTAGCCATGGCTAGCAGGTAAACTATGTACAACAATGAATGTGTGGTGTACCCTTCCAATGTGGAACCTTGAGGAACATGCACCTTTTAGAACCCCAAATGAGGTACATTCCCCGTAATGAGGTACACCTGAGAGCTATGGCCCAGCACGGCTGCAGACGTGCATCCCCTACAGGCTGTAGTGCCGTATGTTGGGAAGTGAGCATTGAATGTGTACATGACACAATTGCTCTATTGCCACATGTACGACATATCCCTCATATAGACAGGCAGTAGCACTGGTATATAACAGTTGGACATGCCTGCATATACAACCATGTCCCACAGGATATGTGCGTTACGTGTGTACAACAGCTGTCGTACCTTAAGCAAGCTGGGAAGTATAGGACAGCCAGTGTACCTGTGGAAAGTGGTGTGGAATGGGCGCTATAGTAATCAGTAGCTCATGACATGCTCACATGTTCCGAACAAGTGCCTAGCATGACCATACAATACGGATAAGGTGTTGGATAATATCAACCCACAAGAGGTGATGACAGTCATTTAGGGTGGCACTGCACTATAACCCTGCTGAGTATGGTGTGCATGTCCATGAACCATTAGCACTGTAGATGTTAGCAGTACAGATGTACAAGATAGCACGGATATCTGATTACAAATACCTTTGCATGTCACAGGTGTGTTCCACCAGTGGCCTGTTGACAGACCCACAACTACAAAAGGTGAAACAGTGACATGTGCACAGCACATCTGTGCCAGATACAGTAGAACAGGGTTAATGTGTTGTACCCCACCCACATTGTAGCCCATACCACACAGACAAATGTTAGCCATCTGTGTATGTGAGGCTGTGAATGGCCATGACCTATCAGTTTAGCTGTCTCAGTGTTGTGAACAACATACAGAATGGGCTGTGTGTGTGAGGTGTGTCACATATGTGCACAGTCTGATGGATGATACCAGCAGTGTCACCGCTAGGTGAACATCCCTGTACCCATAAACTGCTACCTAGGCTGTGGTCAACATTATGGACACTGTGTAAGGGATGGTGCTGTGCAGTGCACCCCCGACATGGTGACGTCTCCAGGCCCCTTAGGTAGTCATCTGGGGTACCCATGTCATGTCAGGGTGCCATCCATGAGCACGGAAATCACTGGCCAGGCATATACAGCACTGTGGTGACCAATATTGGATCACATACCACCTGTAAGGGGTAACGGCTATGCATGGATGTGCGAGAACAGCCTTCACAATCCACACCTCCACTATGTAGCATGCCATCTACCTTGCAGAAGGACATTTGCTACACCATGATGATGGACATGCTACATGTCCATATCCTGATCTATATGACATATGTCATGGACAGCCACCGTTCCAATACTAGGATCGCCACAGGCTAGGCAGATCCCTGTGCCATACATGTGACATACTCCTGCCATACCATGCAAGCCTGTCCATCAAAGCTGCAGATGTCATCCCAGTCATACATGGTGTGATGGCCGCATGGTAGATGTACTACCAACTGACTGGATCAGTAATGTGGCACTGATGCAGCTTGCGGTGGCACAATGGCCGTCTGTAACAGCGTGGAAACCATGCCTGCACATGCTATGGTTGATGACCAACCCTGCGAATGTCATCTGACTATCCATTGTCCCATGTCTATCACATGTGTAATACAGGCGATCCATGTCAGGATGTTGAACAGCTGTACAGTGCTGTGTAGATGTATATGGCAAAACACATGCATGTACAGGTGTCCATGCGTATGTGTACATTGTCACTGCTCAAGTCCATTCTGGCTGTGTCTGTGTTGATGTGTGACATATACACAGCATCCAGGTCAACAGTAGTACCGTGGACACATTGAGGCATGTGCAGATAGGTAAGAACACAAGTGCAGGCAGATAGACATGCCCACAGCAAGACAGCATTTACATGGAGTATGAACACTGTAATGAGGCGACACACATATATGGTGATGATATCCAATGCATAATGGGTGTGACATGTGTGACACAAACACGTCAGTCGTGTCAGTGTCATGGTGCTTTGCAAAGATAACTGTGCAGATGCAGATGCAGTAGATGTCATGGAAATGTATGTGCAGCAGTATCTCTGTACATCTCTGAAACTGTGACCTGTCACCATCATTATGTTTTACAGATAATGCCCCGCACATGCCTCCCAGCATGCACCCACCAGGAGGATGATGTCCTCATCCTACTGCTCCATGACAACTATGACTTGTTGTTCAGCCATGTGCCACAGCATGCCCAGCAGCGGGATGACCTGTGGCAGGATCTACACAGGAGGGTGAACGATGTGGGTGGCCATAACCACACCTACCAACAGTGTGCCACTGCAATCGCCAGGGAACAAGGTGGAACAGGTGGTGGGCCACCAACCCAGCCCCCACTCACACACACCGAGGAGCTACTGGCCAGTCTAGGGACACCCAGGAAATAGCATCCAGAAACACTAGCTGCCATCGTGGAGGTGGGTGTCTCCCAACCAATGAGCCTGGAGTTGCCTGGTAAGTCAGTAATGCACATATGGCTATTATATCCCATGAAGTTGCATGTATCACTGTACATAATGTAAAGTAACAACATATGCCAGGTATGTGGACACACATGCTGCATAGTACAGTATGCTACGTTGTGTATCCACACGTGCATACTATATGCTATTACAGAGGTGAATGTGTGCACATGCACAGTGCAACCTGTGGCTGTCATACAGTCATGGATAATGCACATACTGGTGTGTCACCCCTATACAGGTACCTCTGGCGTGCCGCACAGACATGGGTCCGTTGCAGGTGAGACTGTCATCAGTATCAGGCATGTTACAGTGTAGATCTATTTGCCATGTGGCCAGTTAACACTTGCACACCTGATGTTTGTTCCAGTCACGATATGCAGGTCGCACCAACATGCATTCACATACGCCACCCATGTGCAATATATGCAAACGTAATGATACACAGACCTGAAACCACAGTACATGTCATTGCGACATGTGTGGTCAGCTGTGCATACAACGGTGGAGGTGTTCTACAATGGAGGCATATATAGTATGCATTGGAACAACATGTGTGGTACGCACACAGTGAGCTGTGATATGGGCAGCCCACAAGTGTCACCATTGTGTCATATGCCCCCACATCGGGTGCACACACTGTGATGTGCCACCAGACATGTCCCAGACATGTAGTGTACTGTCTGCAATATTGTCACACTATCACATGACCTATACCCCACATACCAAACATACAACCCGTTGTCTGCATAGACCTGTGGAATGTGACATATCTGACATGTATGGGTGTATATCATATGGGACCACACAGACATGTGGAGAAGATGCCCATCACACACAATGGCCACCACATGTGCACACATGGCCATGGGGGATGGCCTGAGACATGTAGCCACACAGTACATGGGATGTGTATACACCCTGTTGCACATTGTCCACACATGGTCCAATTATAGCTCTAGTTGACTGATTATACAGTTGATGTGGTACAGTGGACAACCTAAAAGCCTGTGCACAGCTACTGGAGGTGTCACTGAAGTCTACCATATACGATCTGTCGAACATGCCTCATGTTGCCATACAATGGCACAGTGTCTGTACTTCACACTGTATAGCAATGTAAATGGCTCACACTACCCTCCTGTGCTCATGCACATTTAATAAACATGCATTCTATCTGTAGGGCATACACACAACACTGCAATGTGAAGCCCATTATGATGCTGTACATGTGTCAGGACACCATTGTGTCAAACATGTATGCATGTTAATGCACATGTCAGCAGATTACATGTCAAGGACACGTCAGACGTGTATTGTTATCCTGTTCTGGCCCACATGGTGTATCACGGAGATGCATGCATACTACCATGATTGTGTGACCTGCATGGCTACTGATATGACACCTGCTTGCTGTAGTGTGCACCCCAGGGAGGTATGCTTACTAACACTATTAATGTCTGAGCTGCATGCCCTCTGCTCTATCGCAGGCATGCTGCATGCCATCTGACAAATCACATGCATGGTGTGTCTGTGTGTGTGTCTGTGTGTGTGTCTGTGTGTGTGTGTGTGTGTGTGTGTGTGTGTGTGTGTGTGTGTCTGTCTGTGTGTGTGTGTGTCTGTGTGTGTGTCTGTGTGTGTGTGTCTGTGTCTGTGTGTGTCTGTGTGTGTGTCTGTGTCTATTGTACTTTACAGTATTTCTTTGCATTCACAGGTGATGTAGGTGCGTTACCATCCTGCGGTCCATCTGATGTTAGTGTCCCCACAGATACTAGTGGTGATGAACATATGCATGAGGTACAGGCAGGGTTGTCAGGGGCTGAATCTGTGCCAATGGTTACCATCCCAGCTATGTCCCCCTCTTCCCCGCACACAGTTCTGCTGCCAACACATACCACATCACCAGTGGCCATAGAGGAAGGACAGTCAGCGTCTGTTGGCGTGGGACAGGAACGTGTGGTGGTTACAGAAGGTGTGTCTGCACACCATGGTGTCAGTGTAATGACTGCAGATGTGCCATACAGGCATGTGGCCAGTGCTGCTCTTAGGAGGACCTCTGGCAGACATGCACCTGCAGGACAGAGCGCAGCAGCTGGTCTCACCAGATGCATGTTCCAGACTGTAATGGCGGCACAGGCATGTGCTGAACGGCAGAACAGAAAAGGGCAGAGGCTGCAGAGGGCTGCTACCCACACCCTAAATGACAACATCCAGGCACTGGCGAATGCCCAACAGCAGATTGCTAATGTTCTGGATAGGCGACTCGGTGAAATGGTCGGTATCCTTGACCGAGGCATGGCAATCTGCGGGCGGGAGCTGTCTGTGCTGGAACACCTGGTAGGAGTGAGGCGTAGGCCACATGGACGTAGGCCAGCAACACCACCTAGTGTAGGTCGACATGACCGTGCCACCTCACATGCCCGCTCCCATAGTGCTGGTAGCAGTAGCAGTGCAGCTGCTGCTAGGCTGTCAACACCAGGTCACAGCAGGCCACGTGGACGTGGCCCTGGACGGTCTCAGTGGGGACACGTTTCCAGCGGACATGTGTCGTCGGACAGCAGCCACTCTGTACCTCCACCTGGTAGTGGACACAGTGAGCTGTACAACCTGCACTGTACAATCTGGGGCTGTCAATTATACCCTGTGTAGGCATCACAAATGGCAGAACTGTGTACACACATACACGCACACAGCAAACACAACTGTAGGGCTCCACAACACCCACATGCATTCTGCACAGATATGTCCAGTCAACTCACCGGCCCTTACACACACACATGATGTTATCCATTGGTGCAGCCTATGCCCCTGGCAAACATATCACCCTGTGCATATGATGAAGCCTGTGCTGCATCCCTGTCATCCACACCATCGGTGCAGGGTTATGCACAAATATTCTGATGCACAGGGTGAACAGCATAGTGAGAGGTGTGTATGCATAGTGAGGGATGTGTATGTTGCAGTGGTTGTGTGTGAATACTGAGTTGTGTATGTGACATAGGTTTGTGTACTGTCAATATGCACCGGTCACACCATGTAGTGCAGGTGCAGCATGCATTGTGATGTGTTCATGGTATGTGTCTCGGTTACATCTGTAGCAGCATGTTTGTTGTGATACCCTGGTTCCCTCCTATGGTGTACTTGCATGTGCCTACAGGTAGCAGTGTTTGCAGTCCCCCACATGTAACTGTGGAGTACACACAGGCACATCTGGCAATATCAGCATGCTACATGTACCCTCATCCTGAGTGTTGGACACACAAACATGACACAGATGTCTGCACATATACTGCACCTGACGCATGTGGCCAATGCCACAGGCTACACTGGACAGAGACGTGACATACATAGCAAGACACATTACAGGTATGGTGACATGGTGCAGGGGTTGTACACAGCGGTCTGGCCAATGATGATGTGAGGTGTCACTTGGTAGCTGGAGGCCACACTGTGCAGCAGTAGGACCCATAACAGTACGTGAACATGGCCGCAGTCAAGGGGTGTACACCACTATAACGCACACCCCATAGTGTGCAGCTGGGGACCCTTGCCTGTGTGGTCATCACCCTCACAGTACTATGCACCCACGTGAAGTGTCACAGAGAAGGGACATGCACAGGTAGCCAGTATGGCTGGGACCTATGGCATCAACAGGGTTGTGCAATGCATCACCATTACGGGTTAGTCAACACGTGGGGCCAATGATAATTTCCCACCGTATATTAGCATACACACTCACACCAAGCACCAGACATACATACAGACATACACACACTGTGGTGACCACACATGTGTATATGGACAGCTGATGTGTGTGATGCACATCACCGGCGAACGTCATGCTTCCCACACTGACGTATGTACAGTTCTTTACAATGGTGTACAGGGATGTGTAGCAACTGGGACATATTCCTCGCAATATGTGGCAACCCTGATCGCACATTCGGACACACATGGCAGTGCTGGGAATGATACACCAGCCATATGATGACACGTTTGCTGGACATGCAGCGGTATTGATTGCATTATGTGTACCAATGCTATATCTGGCAAATGTGCTGCTATATACACACGGGAGGTTGTAGGTGTTACAGGTGCCATATGACATATAGTTGTTAACACCTGACCGCTGTGTATGCATTATGTCAGCACCGTCACATAACAGCGACATAGCGTACAGTTAGCACATGGCATGATAGGATGGTGTGTGACACAACTGTGAGCCACCCCCTGCACACATACATCTAGACAGGTGGCTCACCACGTTACGTACACACATCCCTCCATACGTGCTGTTTGTATGTCACCGTATACAGATGTCAATGATGGGTCTGCATTGCGTCTGCATGTCATAGGTAGGTGCAACTATGTTACGGACATCGGCCACTGCACATGCATGTTTGCTGCATGCACAGTACAGATGTCACATGTGTCTCCTGTTGCCATGTTTGTATGCATTGCTATTGTTGGACATGTGTGTTGACATACATGACACATGGACTGCGGTATGATATCACGGGTGTCACAGGCGACCAGTACAGGGGTATGTGTCCCGGTCAACACTGCTACCCCCTGTAGTGTGAGCATTCAACAGACATGGGCCCACCTTCAATTCGCATGTGTAGCAATGATTGGGCCAGTGTTATGCATGAGGTACATCAAAGGCCATGTATGTATGTGTTGTGTGTGCAGTCCATGCACACATCCACACAATCACATGCATGATGGACCCAGACGTGTGTTCATTGGTGTACAGCAACAGTCAGGTGTCACAGCTGTGTAAGGGCCATGGTATGTCATGAGCCGACCTGTTCATGTATACTGGCATCGTTGCAATGCATGACACCTGTTGGATCCCTGTTGGTACGTGTGTACTCTGCACAGCTGGTGTACACCGCTGTACAGCCCAGTGGTCATGTGCAACATGGTGTTGTGGGACCGTAAGGCTGTGTAGTGCTTCACCAACGACATGGTGCTGACTTGACAGCTACAGTGTACACTGCAGTGTGTACATGTGTGACCTGCACCTGTGACAGCTGTGATGGCAGCTGTGTGTGTACAGGTCACTGCATGTGTGACCACCCTGTGCGTGAGGGCAGTTATACCTTACTGTGCCCTTCTGTGTGTACATTCCATCTGCATGCAAGATTGCCCTTTGCAACTGCTATGTGTGTGAGCATGCCCAGTACGCCGTTGTGTAGATGGACACACAGTACATTCCACACTGCGCCCCTCCATGATTAGACTCCATGTGCATGCAAGATGGCCTTTTGCAACAGCTAAGTGTGTGAGCATGCCCAGTACGCCATTGTGTAGATGGACACACAATACATTCCACACTGCGCCCCTCCGTGATTAGACTCCGTGTGCATGCAAGATGGCCCTTTGCAACAGCTAAGTGTGTGAGCATGCCCAGTACACCGTTGTGTAGATGGACACACAATACATTCCACACTGCGCCCCTCCGTGATTAGACTCCGTGTGCATGCAAGATGGCCCTTTGCAACAGCTAAGTGTGTGAGCATGCCCAGTACGCCATTGTGTAGATGGACACACAATACATTCCACACTGCGCCCCTCCGTGATTAGACTCCGTGTGCATGCAAGATGGCCCTTTGCAACAGCTAAGTGTGTGAGCATGCCCAGTACACCGTTGTGTAGATGGACACACAATACATTCCACACTGCGCCCCTCCGTGATTAGACTCCGTGTGCATGCAAGATGGCCCTTTGCAACAGCTAACTGTGTGAGCATGCCCAGTACGCCATTGTGTAGATGGACACACAATACATTCCACACTGCGCCCCTCCGTGATTAGACTACGTGTGCATGCAAGATGGCCCTTTGCAACAGCTAAGTGTGTGAGCATGCCCAGTACGCCGTTGTGGAGTTGGACACACAGTACATTCCACACTGCGCCCCTCCGTGATTAGACTCTGTGTGCTTGCAAGATGGCCCTTTGCAACAGCTATGTGTGTGAGCATGGCCAGTTCGCCGTTGTGTAGATGGACACACAGTACATTCCAAACAGACATGTGATACTAAGCGTGTGGGCATGGCCATTGACATCCTGTATAGCCATGGTGGTCATCCAGGCACCAGATGTCCAATTTCAATGTCACGATGGATGCCTACATTGAGCACACTTGTTGCTCTCTCGAAGGGTGTACTGTCTGTGGCACATCCCATATCTATTCAGTGTTTGTTGTGCTCCGTAGATATTTAGTTGGCCCGTTGACAGCACTGGCGTGTTTGTGTACGTCTACCTTGGGACGGTAATATGCTTTCAGACCGCTCACTCTCTGAACATTCCCTATCGGCGTCTTTGCCTTTGCGGATGATGTCACCCACCTAGAAGTATGCCTCTGAGAATGCTGTGTTCAGTAATCTCGGTAGCGCATTCTGTAAATACGTAATGCTGTAGTGTGTTAAAGTAGGTAGGTGTGTGTTCAACTCCCGGCCCTTCCAAGTGTGTGTGTGTGTGTGTGTGTGTGTGTGTGTGCATGTGTTTCCAGCTGCCTGGGGACACAGTAATGCTTTTGGATGCCTCACAACACATACATTCCCTATCAGCATCTTTGCCTTTGCGGATGATGTCACCCACCTAGAAGTATGCCTCTGAGAGTGCTGTGTTCAGTAATCTCGGTAGCCCGTTCTGTAAATGCGTAATGCTGTAGTGTATTAGAGTAGGTAGGTGTGTGTTCAACTCCTGGCCCTTCCAAGTGTGTGTGTGTGTGTGTGTGTGTGTGTGTGCGCGTGTGCGTGTGTTTACAGCTGCCTGGGGACACAGTAATGCTTTTTGATGCCTCACAACACATACATTCCCTATCGGTGTCTTTGCCTTTGCGGATGATGTCATCCACCTAGAGGTATGCTTCTGAGAGTGCTGTGTTCAGTAATCTCGGTAGCGCATTCTGTAAATGCGTAATGCTGTAGTGTGTTAGAGTAGGTAGGTGTGTGTTCAACTCCCGGCCCTTCCAAGTGTGTGTGTGTGTGTGTGCGTGTGTTTACAGCTGCCTGGTGACACGTTAATGCTTTTAGATGCCTCACAACACATACATTCCCAATCGGCATCTTTGCCTTTGCGGATGATGTCACCCACCTAGAAGTATGCCTCTGGGAGTGCTGTGTTCAGTAGTCTCGGTAGCGTGTTCTGTAAATGCGTCATGCTGTAGTGTGATAGGGTAGTTAGGTGTAGGTTTGATTCCCAGGCCTGCCAGATGTGTGTGTATGTGTGCATGCTCCCGTCCGCCTGGGGACTCAGGTTATGCTTTTAGACGCTTTGCAATACAGACGTAGCCTGCTGCCGTCTTTGTCTTTGCGGATGTTGACACGCACCTAGTAGAATGCCTGTGTGTCTGCTGTGTTTAGTAGTCTCGGTAGCGTGTTCTGTAAATGCGTCATGCTGTAGTGTGATAGGGTAGTCATGTGTAGGTTCGATTACCAGCCCTGCCACATGTGTATGTCTGTATCTCTCTCTCTCTATATATATATATATATATATATATATATATATATATCTATATTTTCTGCCCATAACCCTGCTCTTGCATGGGCAGCTGACTGTTTTATGTATCGCATATTTGCATAGCTTTCACATACCAATGGGGTATGTTGCAACTCCCAACATTGTCCATGCAACGTCAGTGTTACGGGCGGTGTTACATGCCCTTACAGGCGTTTGCTGTATATCTTGGCAGACATCTATCCTTGCTGTACTCTCACTGTACTCGTACACGCCGGAGGCTTCATGTATCATGGCCTAGTTTTGATGTGTGTATGTCTATTTGTGCTGTGTCATGGCTGTGGGTATGTCCTAGTATCATCATTTGTAAAGGTGACAGCCCTAAAGGTTCTTCATGTAGACTGCTGTGTCATTTGCAATGTCAGCACATACCTGCGGACAGTACTGCACGTCCTACTGCAGCGCATGTCATACCTTTTGCGTTATCTTGCAGTCGATATTGCTGTTTCCTCACACATGTATCTGTTTCTGTTCATACCACTCCACCTCCTAGAGCAAGTTGCTGGACAAGGCCTTATCTGATAATGGGACACATAGGGGCAGTATTGACATGTTGCTCTTACAAACGTAAATAGTTGGCACAATAATAGGTTTTGCATTAGTATGGCTTTTCTGTTGGATTTGGTGTCTTACACACATGTTTGTCATCATTTCATGTCTTCAGTTATCATGGAAGTGCCAGAATGTTACTGTTACGTGGAACACACCCAACATATGAGGCAGAACTCTGCACATTCATCGTAAATCTGTACAGTTGCGGAGTATGTGTCTGTAACAAAATATCAACTTTCTGTCACCAATACACACACTGTATGGCGGCATCACAGGCCACATGCCATTACATTTATATTGCAGGACACACCCACCCAGACAGTTGTATTCCTCACACAGGCCAACAGCTGCTTATCCACACTAATTGGTCTATCATGTGCCATATGTGTGCGTCGGTATTTGCACTTTCCGTCAGTGGCAGAGCTCACGTACGTGTCTGGGGGACTGGACATTGTTACGGTAACACTGCATGACACCCTGAGGGACACATTACGTTTGTGTCTATTAACCATCCACATTGACATTCACAGGGCATACGTTGTCATTCACATTTGTCGGTGTACATGCGTGTGACTTGTACATGTTTTCTCATTTGTCCTGATGTCTTTCTTCTCACCTGTCCACCTAGTATCACAGGTTCTGTACATGTATTCTGGACAGGTTACCTTCATACCCCTAACCTGTACACATTATGGGTAAACACCCTGATGTTTGTCCTTGTTACATTTGTCATAGTGATGTGCCTTTCTGGCACATTGCTGGCAAGGCATTACGGACTGTGCGGTAGATAATAATGACTGACATTTCCATTACATGATTAGTAACACTCATAACATCCGTATTCATGGGTACGCCAGTATTCTCACCACGTTCTGACTTTGTCTGGGGTATATCTAATATAGTCCCTATTTGTATTTCATGTACTATGCCTTAGTGCAGCTGTGTTATTCTGACAGTCTGCCAGGTATGGGTACCATCTTGGTCATACGCATGTCCATCCATGATTATCGCCTACATGACACTGATATAGGGCCCTACATATTGCCAAAATGGTTTCCGCAATATCCAGTGGATGGTTTGCCCCATTATTGGGGATATAGGCATGTGCTATACCCACATCACTCCCACGGGGCGGGCCTACGAAATCTCTGCCAAACAACACCTAGGCCCATATCTGCATACCCATGATTCCAATACCTGACAACCCTCTACAGTACCCATTACACATTTTTAATGTGTGCGTTACTGAAGTGTGGAGACACTTATATGCACTCCCCACTCTCCGGATATCAGTTTGTACGTCATACAGTCTATCGACACATGCGTCATCACCCTTGCACCTGATACTGTTGCATGTACAGCTATTTTGTATTTGCTGCGGTCACTTCTTTTGCGTCAATGTCGATTGACACTACGTATTCCAATTTATGGAGTCCAGCAATGGACACCTATCTGCATGTTTAAAGTGTAGAACTTGCTGGACTGTCACTTTCTGGCCAATGTTTTTGAATGCTGTGGTTTATTCACCTTTCCTGCATGTCTGTTTGTCTACCCATATTAGATGTAACGTCGCCTATTTATGTACATATGTCATATCTACGGGACATAAGTCTGTTGTGTATACATATATACATGTACAATCCTCATTTCATAACTTGCTTTGGTTTACGTCTGTGGATTATGTGTATACACATATATCTATATCCATACCATACCTTTCCACTATACAGATTGTCGCTGAGTGTACAGCTGCTTGCCCCTTTATCTTCGCTGTGTTTTACATAAACCTGTATCTATCTGGCAATGTAGTGGCATTTCATCTGAGACTTATGGTGGGGATTTCTGGCAAGCAGTTCAGGTTACAACTGCATACCCTTCAGAGAATCCATGCTACTGACACACCCGTTATTCTATCCACTTTCTATGTTTGTTCTGGCACATATCTGGGGTTTGTCACTATATGTAACGGTAGTTTGCATGGCTTCGTCCGGTTTCATACTTTACGAGGTTAACGGGTTTGAGCCATGTATAACTAACGTGGGGGAAACAGCATTCATTTACTATGCTGTGAGCGGATCACACACGCACAGGCGCACTTGCATTTCCTTATTGTAGGTTACGCGCGGGCGCGCATACATATCCTTATTGTGGGTTACATATGTTTACTAAGTCTTTGTGCTTATGTGGGCTTTATTACTTGTGACAGTACCAGTACTTATCTGTAATCCCGTTAACGGACGTTTGTGAAACACACGTTCACCTTTACATATTTAACTGTCTGTACAGCACAGACGCATTCATTACACTTTCACATTATATGTGCTGTAGTCGTTGTTCAACCGGGACTGTATTCACGTTGGCCGGATGTTGTAACCAGTATACGTTTGGTGTTCTGACTCATTTATATGCATACCCATAGTACATAGCTACATTAACATATGCCTCTCCACTTCACTTACATCACAGGCATCCATTCTCCTGCTGGGAAGAATGCGGTACTACATGTTACACATTCCCTATTCCCTACTGCTCTGGACCCACGCTGCATATTTCATCACTGCAGAGATATTCAGAACCCAAAGGTTTATATTCCTGACACATACAGGTCTTTAATTGTCAGGGTGTTCATGTGGTGATCTGGGTTTAGGCTTGTCCGACTGGTGAACGGAACTGCCCTGACCGTGTTCAAATGTCAGACAAAGCACATGGACAGGGATTGTACAATTTGTACATTTAATCTGTTTACAGACACAGGTGTTTGGGCACCTGTCCGCAGCTTATGATGTTGGCAATACATAATATGGGTGGGGGTGGTTGCGATACATAATCCACGGTGAGTGGTGTTCCCATTCACATCTGACTATTTCCTGTATTCATTCTTATGAGGGTTATTATTTTGCACATGATGTAACTATGAATTAACTACGGGTATGCAGTAGTACAGTCAACATATGTGACGGTTTGTTACAGTATATTTGTACAGACCTCTGTAATACTGGGGACTACCCCACATCCTTCACAACAATTCCTGCTTATGTACATACTATTATTCAGTGAACTTTCGAAGCTTGTGGGAGCAGTAATTACATCTGTCCCTATTTGTCCTCCCATCCTTTTGGGCTTTGTCCAGGTTTTGTTGCTGTAATAGGTTGAGAGGTGGTGTCGGTATGTGATTGAGTTGAATATATACTGTCGATAATTCGGTGGGGTGTAGGGTTACCACTTGTTCCTCTTTGCGAGGGGAGGTCCCACTTTGGACAGTTGTGTCCTGCGACGACACCTAAGACATGGCAAATGTCCTGTGATTTTAAGACAATAATATATTTCTTATTTTCTGTACTAGTTGCATGATACAGGTATTTTGTATCTGGTACACATAACTATTATTTGGGATAGCATAAGCTATTCAAATGCTATGGCATGAGCTTTTATCTTGGCATACACGTGTATTTTGCCGGGGGTATGTTTTATCCTGCAAATTCTCACATTTCTACAAGGGATGGCCCACCTTGGCCATCTGAACAGGTGGCAACCCTAGTGGGGTGACCTGCATGGTGGACAGCTGTTCCATCCTGCGTAGTATGAATTGCATGTCTGTGTAGAAACTGAAAAGTACCATGACTACAGATACATGTTTTGTCCAGATGTGTACAGTAATGGACACCGTGGCGTGTACACAACTCTGAGGTTTCAACAGGTTACTTATCCCACGCGGGATGTACACACATTTTGCCGTAACATTAACGTGCAGGCATTTGGATTTACATACCTGTGATGGGATGTTTACATTCATGGGATACATATTTGCAATCTGGACACTGCCTAGGATGATACTTCCTACTACATATGGGGAATACTCGCTATGTGCAGGTGTACGGATGCGCAAGGCTGGTAGCTGGATTTGGTGGACATTCGGACATGGGTGCGGGTTATGTGCTATACTGGGGTTGTTGCGTATTGCATTTGCATGCATGGGTTCTACTTTTGGATATCCCGGTTCCGCGTATAGCATCCTATGTGTATGTGACTGGTACGTTCCTGTTCATGTGTGTAGCACATTTTAATATACCTATGTTTGTGTGTGTTTGGTATACAATTTGGACTGTCAGGTTTCTTTACGGTTGTTATATAGCCATAACTGCCCTGCTGTGCACTATCACTACCACTGTGGAACTGCTGGTGACCATACCCATGGGGCTAGACGTGTGTATTGGCGGCACGCTGACATGATGCGCTTCACTTCCACTGGGTATAACTTCTGACAGTGCAGTACATTACGGACACACGATTTTAAATATCATTTGTTCCATGGACGGAATATTATCTTATGCTGCGTGCATTTCTGTTTGGTTCTCCATTTTGTGTGGCCGGGAACTGTCTTGCATGCTTTGCATACGTTTCATTATCCACGGACACTGATAGGTGTGATTACTATTGCAGGCAGGCTATAATATTCAGCAGTTTAGGTTGCTCATCGCCAGCCGACATTGACACGCCTCCGGTCGCAGCTTAGTAACGCCCCATGCACTCGCGCACGTGTCCTATGCACGTGGATGTGGTAGCAGCGCACCTTCATTAATATGCATATGGCGCTACTACACCATTTATACGCCGCACGGCCAGCGCAGGCCTTACACCGGCCTTTTGCCAAGCTTCATGAATCCGGGGGATAGTTTACAGTGAAATGTCTGATAAAACAAAATTCAAATGCCACTTTAATAATCCCAGTCAGAACGACATCTGAGTGAGCAAATGACTGAATGAGAACATAAACTTTTTACATGAAGGCTTTTCCAGAACATTGAATACAAAACCTCTAACATCAAACCATCCAAAGTAAATGCCTGAAACATTGCATAGCAAAAAAGGAAACTAAGTGTTTTTTTTGAAGAAGGGCAAGCCCCTGACCTCTCCCCCAATGTGTGTGTGGGGGGCAAGATCACCACATGCCCTAAACTAAGATATACAAACTCCATGACTTCACCATCTTAAAGACAGGACAAATCTCTCAAAAGAAAGGAATCACTGTTAGGGCACACCTAGAAATTGTACCAACAATGACGCTAAGAAAGACAGGAACTGGTATTGTGTTGTTGGTGCCGTGTGCTTCTGGCAATTGATGTTCAAGAATTTCACTTCAACCAGCTGTAGACATAACCCTTTTCACTCCATCCTCAAGCAAAGGAGGAAACAGACCATAATGGTGTAATATAACCATCTGCAAGGTCACCATAACATGGAGAAATGGCTATTCCCCTAATAAAACTAAAAATGTAAGCACTTTTAGCATGTCTGGTTAAATTAATTCTTCTTTGTCTACACTGATGGATACACCATATATTTACATCTGTCTATTCTTGACAGTGGCAGACAGGAGGAAAATGACACCTATAAAATCTGCCCATTGTATTTAGCTAGTACCAAGTAGTTCATTTTCACTATGGCTGCCCTATACTATCTACCATCCACTCAGATAAATACTACCACACAGCTTGTCGCCTGTACTACTTAGCAGAAATGATTTCTAAAAGTTTGTCTTGAGTTGATATCTTCCTTGTGTCCTTTGTCCAATTCTTTTTATTTTATTGCCTTTGTAGTCCTACTTTATGATGATGTGTACCCTGTTCATCCCCTTGATTCTTTGCTTGCTGCCAGCAAAACAGTGCTACTTCATTTAATGTTCCTTCATAGTCCAGGCGAGGAACCCAGTGCTCTTCCCTATCAACCCTCTGTACACTCTGTCTGGACTATGTCCTTTTCCTATGCAACCTCCATAACTGCATGCAGTATTCCAGCTGTAGCCTGTCCAGTGGTTGCAGAGCATTTGTGGTCATTATAGTTAGGATTGTTTCCATGTTTTTATATTCTACAGAACTTTAAGCTGTAGCTATTTAGCTATTAGGATACTACAATACAAACAGTAGTAATTATGAATTTATATATATATATATATATATATATATATATATAT